>NC_091996.1:12074183-12131833 GCF_044704955.1 Pristiophorus japonicus | reverse complement strand
GGGGGGGGGGAAGAGAGGAAGATGGGGGGGGCGAAGAGAGGAAGATGGGGGGGGGGAAGAGAGGAAGATGGGGGGGGGAAGAGAGGAAGATGGGGGGGGGGCGAAGAGAGGAAGATGGGGGGGGGAAGAGAGGAAGATGGGGGGGGGGAAGAGAGGAAGATGGGGGGGGGAAGAGAGGAAGATGGGGGGGGAAGAGAGGAAGATGGGGGGGGGAAGAGAGGAAGATGGGGGGGGGGAAGAGAGGAAGATGGGGGGGGAAGAGAGGAAGATGGGGGGGGCGAAGAGAGGAAGATGGGGGGGGGAAGAGAGGAAGATGGGGGGGGGGAAGAGAGGAAGATGGGGGGGGGAAGAGAGGAAGATGGGGGGGGGCGAAGAGAGGAAGATGGGGGGGGGAAGAGAGGAAGATGGGGGGGGAAGAGAGGAAGATGGGGGGGGAAGAGAGGAAGATGGGGGGGGGAAGAGAGGAAGATGGGGGGGGGGAAGAGAGGAAGATGGGGGGGGGGGAAGAGAGGAAGATGGGGGGGGGGAAGAGAGGAAGATGGGGGGGGGGGAAGGAGGGGGGGGGAAGAGAGGAAGATGGGGGAGACAGAAGAGGAAGATGGGGGGGGAAGAGAGGAAGATGGGGGGGGGAAGAGAGGAAGATGGGGGGGGAAGAGAGGAAGATGGGGGGGGAAGAGAGGAAGATGGGGGGGGAAGAGAGGAAGATGGGGGGGAAGAGAGGAAGATGGGGGGGCGAAGAGAGGAAGATGGGGGGGGGAAGAGAGGAAGATGGGGGGGGGGAAGAGAGGAAGATGGGGGGGGAAGAGAGGAAGATGGGGGGGGGCGAAGAGAGGAAGATGGGGGGGGGGAAGAGAGGAAGATGGGGGGGGGAAGAGAGGAAGATGGGGGGGGGGGCGAAGAGAGGAAGATGGGGGGGGGGAAGAGAGGAAGATGGGGGGGGGAAGAGAGGAAGATGGGGGGGGAAGAGAGGAAGATGGGGGGGCGAAGAGAGGAAGATGGGGGGGGAAGAGAGGAAGATGGGGGGGAAGAGAGGAAGATGGGGGGGGAAGAGAGGAAGATGGGGGGGGAAGAGAGGAAGATGGGGGGGGGGAAGAGAGGAAGATGGGGGGGGGGAAGAGAGGAAGATGGGGGGGAAGAGAGGAAGATGGGGGGGGCGAAGAGAGGAAGATGGGGGGGGAAGAGAGGAAGATGGGGGGGAAGAGAGGAAGATGGGGGGGGCGAAGAGAGGAAGATGGGGGGGGAAGAGAGGAAGATGGGGGGGAAGAGAGGAAGATGGGGGGGGAAGAGAGGAAGATGGGGGGGCGAAGAGAGGAAGATGGGGGGGGGAAGAGAGGAAGATGGGGGGGAAGAGAGGAAGATGGGGGGGGAAGAGAGGAAGATGGGGGGGGCGAAGAGAGGAAGATGGGGGGGGGGGAAGGAGAGGAAGATGGGGGGGAAGAGAGAAGATGATGAAGAAGCCCCACGTCGCCGGCTCTTGAGGCGGGGCCCGCCCCAGCGAGATGTGGGCGGTTGGGCGGGCCCCGCCGCCGCCGCCGAGGAAGCCGGGCCCCGCCAAGGACTTCGGGCCGGGCCTGCATGCAGCCAAGGTAAGATGCGTGGGCCACTCGGCCGGGGATAGGGGCAACGTCCCTTCGGCCTGGGATAGGGTCGTCGCCCCGGAGACAGGGCGCCGGCAGCTATTGTGCCCGTGCACAGCTGCTGGCACTGTTTTCGGCGCAGGGCTGTAGCTCCGCCCCCTGCTCCTGCTGCGCCGCGCCGAGGTGGAAATGGGCCTACAGCTATCGGAGAATCGCACGGTAAGTATTCGGCGCAATTTTTGTTCTATAAATTAGGCGGGCCTCTCCGATGTGCGCCGTTCTAGCGGGTGACCGAAACTTGACCCCAATAATTCCTTCTTGACTAATTGTTCTTTTTTGAAATTTCCCTTTCTCTGCAGATCATGTGGTTTGTGAAGAGGAGTTTAAATATGCCATGTTGGCCTTGAACTGCATCTGTCCATCCACCTCCACTCTCATTACCCTATTGGTTCATACATCCAGGGGACAGTAAGTTAAATTCTTACACTGTTTAAATTCTCCTTCGCAAGCATTTAATCTGCCCGTACAACTGTAGCATGATGAAAGGTACTCTAATCCATTTAGTCAGTAAGGTGCAGATGGACTCGTGTTGAATGACATGCTGGGGTTACTGATACGATGGAGCCCAATTTGTACAGTCAGGTTGCTGCCTTCTGTTGATGATAGGAAATTGTTACATGAGTTATAAAGTCTTGCTCCCCCTATTCAGTAGACTCTAGATTCTACATTCTAAACTATGTAAACTTGAGGTCATCCAAAACTCGGCAGTCCGTGTCCTAACTTGCACCAAGTCCTGATCACCCATCACCCCAGTGCTCACTGACCTACATTGGTTCCCGGTTAAACAACGTCTCGATTTCAAAACTCTCATCCTTGTTTATAAATCCCTCCATGGTCTCGCCCCTCCCTATCTCTGTAATCGATTTCAGCCTCACAGCCCCCCGAGATGTCTGCGCTCCTCAAATTCTGCCCTCTTGAGCATCCCTGATTATAATCGCTCAACCATCGGTGGCCGTGCCTTCAGTTGCCTGGGTCCCAAGCTCTGGAACTCCCTCCCTAAACCTCTCCGTCTCTATACCTCTCTTTCCTCCTTTAAGACGCTCCTTAAAACTTACCTCTTTGACCAAGCTTTTGGACATCTGCCGTAATTTCTTCTTGTGCGGCTCGGTGTCAAATTTATCTGTTTTATCTTATAACACCGCTGTGAAGCGCCTTGGGATGTTTTACTACGTTAAAGGCGCTATATAAATACAAGTTGCTGTAGATCTGTTTTGTCACCTTCTGTACCTTTGGAATATGTTATTTCATCCGGTCACATTTTTAGTGTACTATTTTGAGCCAAGGTTTATTTATCTAACTTACGTATATTCCCCATCCTGTCCTTCATCAATAACAACATGGCACCCCTGTTGGTCAGCGCTTCACCACAATGTGTCAGCAATCTATATATAAAAATCCAGCATATAGCTTAAAATGTAGTCTTTCCTTTGATGCAGGCTTGTAGTTCGTGAGAAGGATCAAATCAGTGTACGTTGTGGAAGCAGATGTAGAATAATTTTGAATTTCATTGGCAATCTCGATGGGGGCCGTGACTGTTATGTATGCACTAAAGGTTCAAACTGAGTCCTGTTTAACTTAGCAAGGTACAATCTTGGCTCTGCTTTATTTAGGCCCAAAGTGCCTGACTCTCAAAATGGCTGGCCTTTTATACCAGAGCAGTACCATGTGCGTGCTGCTCAGTGGCCTCCAACAATGACGCCATCTGGTGGCTACAAACAGCATGTACATACATGACACTGACACAAAAACAAAATGAAGCATTTTTATCTCTGGTGTATGAGGTTATTGGCTTCTTTCTTTTCCTCACGATGCATTTGGAGTTTAAAGAAAAACAGGTGCATTCAAAGAAAATAGACCAGCTTGTTTTGAGACATGAGGAAAGAGGCATTGGGGGTAGATTTTCAACTTGGCAACCCGGGTGTCAAACTGGCAAAGCAGATCAGCTGCCTATTATAGAATCCACCGGTTATGTTTTCCATTGGGAATTAACATCGGTCGGTTTCTACAATGACCAGTCTTATACTACTAAGGAAAATTATATAGTGTTCCTATCACCACCTCGGACGAGATCAGCTCAGGGTGATGGAAAAGTCGATTTTATGAACTTGCACTCCCAGGGGAAATTGGTGGAGTGTGTACCTACTCTAATGTATTTGCTTCATGGGTTCTTTTGAATTCATAGAAACACGTTGCTATTAAAAACCAGTTGGGTTTATAAACAAAAGGTTTAACAATCATACTACACATTACAAGTTCATGCACCAGGCTCACAACCCTCTGCCTAATAGTGAATCCCCCGAACCCAATTGGCTGGGGTTTTATTGAGTCTTGTGAACATCACGTGACTGGCTAAACCACTCCCAACTCAGCAGCTCCACAAACCTATGAGCATACTCACAGGTGTATACATTACATCTACGATTTCCCGACATGCGCTCCCCACCAGTTGACACACCCCACCAGGTGACGCTCCGCACCAGGTGATGCACCCGACAGGTGATGCACCCCGAAAAGTGATGTTCCCCACCAGGTGATGTTCCTCACCAGGTGATGTTCCTCACCAGGTGACGCTCCCCGACAGGTGAGGCTCCCCACAAGGTGAGGCTCCCCAACAGGTGACGCTCCCCACCAGGTGAGGCTCCCCACCAGGAGCTCACATTTGTGTAACAAAAAAAATCAGCTCTCATAACTATTCAGCAGCGTCCTCGGACGCCAATGCATAAACCAGGAGCTCGACCTGTGGGGATTCAGCATGAACCCACATGTTTGTGTGCGTTTCACAGGATAATAATCCATTGGAGAGGCTGCAAGTTTTTAACATCGCTGCGATGCTGAAATGTTAGTCAGTACTTTAAAGGCCAATTCTTTAATACTGCTGCAGCAAAAAAAAACTGTGTAATGTTGTACTTATAATTGAATCCTTGATACATCATGGCCTCTAGATAAATGTGATTTTTCAAACCTTATTCCATTCACATCATTACGTGCGACAATGGAAAAAAAGTACACACAAAAACTGCTGAATATAGTTTACATTTCCAAATTATGTTCGGTGTGCGCGGTGATGCAGTATCGCTGCGAGCTACTTATTGCCAATCTCAAGTTCTCCTGTGGCTGGTGAATGGGAGCCCTCGAACAATCGGCATGTTCTTGGCTTTCACCTTGTTCTGTTTGCTCAGGACTCACGAGGCCCCTTGACCCTTGCACCTCGCGCTGCCGAGAATTTCAACCACTAACTGGATTGCATCTCCATGGTTACAGGGAAGGACAACTGTCCCCTGAACAGTGGCAGAGGATGTACGGTAGGTGCTCGGGGAACGAGGTCTACCACATCAAGCTCGGTGACAGCAAGTTTTTCGGAGAATATGAAGGGAAGAGTTTCACCTACGCCTCCTTCCACGCCCACAAAAAGTAAGTGACGTTTATGTTCAGATTTAACAATTCTTGATGGCGCCGTGGGTTTTCGACACTTAAACTTTCACCTCTGGGATCTGGGCTCCAATTTATCCCAGGGCATGTTGGGCTAATGGTTTTATTACTGGACAGTAATCCAGAAAACACGAGTTCAAATCCCACCGTGGCAATCTAAGAATTTGAATTCAGTTTGTTTCAAAAGTAAAATTTAAAGTGGGTATCCGTAAGATTCACAACAAAGCTGTTTTGAAATCAGGTTTCCAGGAATATTTTGCTTTTGTTGACCATGAGCTGTCCAGATTGTCATAAAAACAACTAATGTCGTTAAGAGGAGGAAATCTGCTGCCCTCACCCAGTCTGGCCTGTACGTGACTCCAGACCCACATCATCATCATCATAGGCGGTCCCTCGAACAAGGATGACTTGCTTCCACATGAGTTCACAGATGTTTCAATGAAGGACCCGATGTTCCAGTCTTGAACTCCAATTGAAGGGGTGGAAGATGCCTGTGCGTGGATTTTTTTTAAACGTGTGGTGACCGTTGCACATCAGTTACCACACGGGCTCGACAGAGCTAGGCCTTTATCCAGTGACAAGGATGAACCAGGACGACTGGAGACCTGCTCTGCTGCAGGGACCTAGTGCACACACACATATCGCAGTGTGGGCTGGGCCCGTGCTGCTTCTGGGCCCCGTACCCTCATTCGCCGCACCTCCACCACGATCTCTCACCGCTCCTCCACCACGATCTCTCACCGCTCCTCCACCACGATCTCTCACCGCTCCTCCACCACAATCCATCGCCGCTCCTCCACCACAATCCATCGCCACTCCTCCACCACAAACATTCAACGCACCTCCACCACGATCTCTCACCGCTCCTCCACCACAATCCATCGCCGCTCCTCCGCCACAAACATTCAACGCACCTCCACCACGATCTCTCACCGCTCCTCCACCACAATCCATCGCCGCTCCTCCGCCACAAACATTCAACGCACCTCCACCACGATCTCTCACCGCTCCTCCGCCACGATCCATCACCACTCCTCCTCCACAAACATTCGCCGCACCTCCGCCACGATCCATCACCACTCCTCCTCCACAAACATTCGCCGCACCTCCGCCACGATCTCTGACTGCTCATCTGCCCCGACCTTCCCGCTCTGCCGCTGTGCCTGGGCTCTGCCGATGTTCCTGCCCACGCTCCAAATGGCGACCTGGGTTTTAATGACGTCGCCCAGTCGCCCATCTCGAAGCCGTCGCACATTTGCAGCAATGTTGTTGACACTTATCTGCCCTCTGAAGTGGCCCAGCAAGCCAATCATTTGTATCAAACTGCTACAGTGGTTCAAGAAGGCGGCCCACCACTACCTTCATAGGACCGCTAGGGATGGACAGTAAATGCTGGCCTTGCCAGTGATGGCCACATCCTGAAAAGTATTTTTTTGAAAGGCTCCTCTATCTGTTATTTGTAAGTGTTCTATTTGAGCAGACTCACTCCCATTTACATAAGAACATAAGAAATAGGAGCAGGAGTAGGCCATTTGGCCTCTTGAGCCTGCTCCGCCATTTAATAAGATCGTGGCTGATCTGATCTTGGCCTCAACTCCACTTCCCCGCCCGCTCCCCATAACCCCTTGACTCCCTTATCATTCAAAAATCTTTCTCTCTCCACCTTAAATATATTCAATGACCCAGCCTCCACAGCTCTCTGGGGCAGAGAATTCCACAGATTTTCGACCTTCTGAGAGAAGAAATTACTCCTGATTTCTGTTTTAAATGGGTGACCCCTTATTCTGAAACTATGCCCCCTAGTTCTAGATTCCCGCACAAGGGGAAACATCCTCTCTGCATCTACCCTGTCAAGCCCTTATTTTTTATTTGTTTCAATACGATCACCTCTCATTCTTCTAAACTCCAATGAATAGAGGCCCAACCTGTTCAAGCGTTCTTCATAAGACAACCCCTTCATCTCAGGAATCACCTCGTGAACCCTCTCTGAACTACCTTCTATGCAAGTGAACATTCTAGTGAACAGGCCCCCTCCCCCGCAACACAAAACAAAACTGCCCCTAATTTGGCAGCAATTTACAATCTGACTCAGAGAAACCAGTATGGCCTACTCCTGTTCCTAATTCTTATGTTCTTATCTGGTGTAGCAAATGGAAAAAAACATATCCCTATAATGCCATAGGGAGGGGTAGAGTAGAAAGAAAATCGAATTGAACTATGCTGTGCCCGGCCTGGACGTGCTTGATATTGACGTTGGGTGCTTGACATGGAAAGTGTTCCATTCTGGGTGCATCATCTCCATTTCGTAAAACATCTGTTGTCATGGTGAGCACTAAGTGGTGTCTAAAGATCTCGACAACGATTTGATGTTGCTAATTAGTTGAGAACCTCGGATCGACATTCAGTGACTCTCAGTCACCTTGTAACTGTGGGTTTGAGCACAGCGAGTACTGTGGATCCCTGTCCATTGTGTATTTCAAGATTGGCCCATTGCACTGCTGCGATGCTGCTTCCAAATTCTAACGATGCTGTTAAATGGAACGTTGATGGAAAAGTAAATCTCCAAATACAGCTTTAGTCTGAACTACAAGGGACAAGGTGAACAAAGTCACCCTAAGGGCCTATCCTCTCGGCATACTGTTTAAAGCAGAATGTTTCCATCTTGTTTATGAATCAACAGAATTCTGTAAGCAAAGTTACAGATATCTCTCATGGGTCTTTCTGTATTACCTCTCCTGCTTTACTGCCTTTGCTCAAGGCCACTTACACAGTGCGGCAAAGAAGAAAGAAAGAAAGACTTGGGATTTCTATAGCGCCTTTCATGACCACTGGATGTCTTAAAGCGCTTTACAGCTAATTAAATGCTTTTCGGAGTGCAGTCACTGTCGTAATGTCGGAAACGGGGTAGCCGATTTGCGCACAGCAAGCTCTAGCAAGCAGCAATGTGATAATGACCAGATAATCTGCTTTTTTGTTATGTTGATTGCAGGATACATATTGGCCAGGACACCGGGGATAATGCCCCTGTTCTTGGGATCTTTTACGTTCACCTGGGAGAGTAGACGGGATCTCAGTTTAACGTCTCATCCGAAAGACGGCACCTCTGACAGTGCAGCGCTCCCTCGGCACTGCACTGAAGTGTCAGCCTAGATTTTTTTTTTTTTTGTGCTCAAGTCCCTGGAGCGACAAAAATAAGAATGAGGATGAGATCAAAACTGATATATGGTGTGGGGCTGGGTTGGGGGGAAGGAAGAGAGAAATAGCTTTGTCTTGAGGGTTCATCTCTAGGATATGCAATTCCAAATGGTGCTCACTGTTGCCCATGCAGCTTAACAACGATCAGACTGTCTTCTTCTATCAGCTTTGCTAAGGAGTACTGGTAGCCATTTGGAGCTGGAGATTATAGCCATAAAACCTCAGATACAGAAGATGCAAATCCTGACCAAATTTGATACCAACTACTGAATTCACTGAAAAGTCATCCATGACTGGGATGTGATTGATCCCTGGAATGAGATGGTTGTCCTATGAGAAGAGATTGAGTAGATTGGGCCTGTACTCCCTGGAGTTTAGAAGAATGAGAGGTGATCTCATTGAAACATACAAGACTCTAAGGGGGATTGACAGATTGAGAGACTGGTTGCCCCCTGGCTAGAGAGTCTAGAACCAGGAGGCACAGTCTCAGGTTAAGGGGGCTGACCATTTTGGACTGAGATGAGCAGAAATTTTTTCACTCCTAGGGTGGGGAATCTTTGGAATTCTCTACCCCAGAGGGCCGTGAATGCTCAATCGTTGAATATATTCAAGGCAGAAATAGATAGATGTTTTGAGCTCTAAGGGATTCAAGGTATGGGGATCAGGTGGAAAAGTGGAGTTGTGTTGGAAGATCAGCCAGGATCTTATTGAATGGCGGAGCAGGCTCGAGGGGCCGTATGGCCTATTCCTGCTCCTATTTCTTATCTGGATGTCAGTTAAGCCACAATTTAAAATTGATGGCAAACCCCCTCCTCCTAAAAAGATTCAATACCGATTTCAAGCCATTGTTTTGTGAATTTCATTTTATATTTGTATGAACTCAATGCCTCACCGCTATTAAGCTGCAATTATAAAAAGGGTTTAAAAGATCAGTAACGCTGGAAGTCTGAACCAGATAGAAAATTCTGGCCAATCAGCATCTGAGAGAGAAAGATGGGTTAACACATTGGGTGCAACTCTTCATCAGAACTATTCTGACCGATGTTTGTCGCCAAAATGTTCATCCACCTTGCTGTTTCAGAGACTGTTCAACCTGTGTGGTATTTCCGACATGAGGAGCTGGATTTTTGGCTCTGCTGATTTCGGGGCGGTAATGGCGGCGGGGCGGTAAAGCTTGTGCCCGGCAACAGTTTGCGCCTCAGTCAGCAAAATTGGGCAGCTGGGCCCTGAGTGTGGGGCGGAGCGCTAAGGGAGGCATTGCACACCTCTCTCAGGGCGTTAGGCCGGCTGAGCAAACGAAAATCCCGAGCTAAACAGCCGGCCTCGGAGCGCTGAGAGAGAGAGAGGCCTGGGTCAGGGGGAGGGGGTACTGAAAAAAAACACCAAAAACATTCCCAATACATAGCCCACGCCACCACAGCATAAATCGCAACAAAAAAAAAAAACCCAAAAACAATCATGCTTACCCGAGGGCGACATTACTCGCCCTCACTGCAACCGCTGCAGCTTGGGTCGCCCCCTTTCACAGGTGGTCCCAGCAGTGGGTGCGCTACAGGGCGCTACGGATCAGGCGGCAGCCAAATATCGAGCCGGTGTCGGAACCAGGGGCGTTGTACATCGAAACCAGCAGCAAAAGTTCCGCCCGCCTGGAAGTGCTTACCGCCACTGTTGTCACCCCTCCGGGGCGCTAACAGGGGCGGCAGAAGACTGAAAATCTAGCCACTCGTGGTTTTTTAGGCCAAGTTATTGTGGAATCTTTTATGGAGAGGAATTGGTGATTTATGCGTTCGGGACGAAGGCGCCTCACGCAATGAAATCCAAAGCGGCTCTGAGTGTTTCCCGTGTTTTTCTCCTGTTCTTCAGGTATGGTGTCTGCCTGATCGGTGCGAAGAGGGAGGACAACAAAAGCATCTTACTGAACCCTGGACCCCGGCACATCATGATCAGCTCGGACACCTGCTTCTACATTAACATCACCAAGGAAGAAAACTCAGCATTCATATTCAAGGAGGAAGAGAAGCAGAAGAGGAAAGGCTTAAATTCCGAGGGTATCTTCAGTGGAGCTTCCAGACTACCTGTCCACAGCATCATTGCAAGTATGGGTGAGTGATTCAAAAAATTTACATTAGTTACCCTAAAATCTCAGCACTCTCTATTTTCTAAGTTGAGAAGCCCAGGTGAAAGGTCATAATGCAGGACACCATCAGGGTTGAACGAGTAAGAGAGAAGAGAAGGTGTAACTGGCTGGTGGCGAGCTTGGGGTTCAAAGCCTTGTAGGATTTGCAATAGATAGTATATGAACCTAAAGCAGTCAAAAGCGCTATGAATCTTAAAAAGAAACCAAAATACTGCGGATGCTGGAAATAAAATCAGAAAAAAACATGTGTGCATTGAACTCCATCAATATAGGACACTTTAACAGGCATATGTCTTCCTATAATCTCTTGCCAATACCCCATGGCCAATAATTTGGGTCATAGAATGGTTATAGAATGGAAGAAGGCCATTCGGCCCATCGAGCCCATGATGACTCTCAGCTAGTCCCACTCAGACAGCATCTGTGGAGAGAGAAAAAGAGTTAATGTTTCAGGTCGATGACCTTTCGTCAGAACCGTTTATGGGATGTGGGAGTCGTCGGCCAACCCAGCATTTATTGCCCATCCCTAATTAGCCAAGAGAAGGAGGTGGTGAGCCACCATTTCAGAGGGCAGTTAAGAGTCAAGCACATTGCTGTGGGTCTGGAGTCACATATAGGCCAGACCGGGTAAGGGCGGCAGATTTCCTTCCCTAAAGGACATTTGTGAACCAGATGGGTTTTTACGACAATCTGGTGGTTACATGGTCACCATTACTGACACTAGCTTTTTAATTCTTGATTTTATTTATTAACGGAATTTAAATTCCCCAGCTGCCATGTAGGATTTAAACTCATGTCTGTGGATCATTAGTCCAGTGACATAATCACTATGCCACCGTACACCCCCTATGTCTTCTGATAATCTCTTGTATTCCTCCTCACAGTTTCCTATGGCCAATAATGTGGTAGAAATTCAACATTATTCCACTTGTGTTTATGGAAAACCGGTCCCAGCAAAATCCCCACAGTACAACTCTACCCTTATTCTGCCAACTTTGAAAAGCATCCATCATCCACACTCCTTGCTTGCTGTCCCCAACCATTCCTCTGTCACTGTAACTCCATTTTCTTTAACAACCTTTGCATTCATTTTCATAAAAAGTCTCTTGCATGTCACCTTATCAGATGTCTTTTGAATACGACTTTTCCTTTTAAATATTCATATTGGGGGAGGGGAGGGGGAGGTTTGGGGGGTGGGAGATTAAGCGGGAATGTAAGTCAAAAATATGAAGGGAGTTGTAAAGATGAATTTGTGTGAAAGCTAAGATAGAAGTCAAGAAACATGATTAAAATCTGAGGGAGCTGGCCTTCTCCAAATAATCAAACCACAGGATAGATCAGACTTAGAGGCACTGGAGAAGGGGCAAAAAAGATTTATTGAGAGAACACCAGAACTGAAAGGTTACATCTATCAGGAAAGGCTGAACACGCTGGGGCTCAGAAGACTGAGGGGTGACCTGATCGAGGTCTTTAAGACAATGAAAGGATTTGATAGGGTAGATGTAGCAAAGACGTTTCCACTTGCCGGGGAGACTAGAACTGTGGCTATCAATCACTAATAAATCCAATAAGGAATTCAGGAGAAAGTTCTTTACCCAGAGGGTGGTTGGAATGTGGAACTTGCGACCACAAGGAAAGGTAGAGGCAACTAGTGTAGATGAATTTAAGGGGAAACTAGATAAACATATGAGGGGAAAAAGGAATAGAAGATTATGCTGATGGAGAAGCTTGGGGGGAAGCTTGTGAGGGGCATTAACACTTGCTGGGCCGAATGGCCTGTTTCTGTCCTGTAAACATTGTGTGATGCTATGTAGCTTGTGCAAGAATTGATGGCTCAGTTACGGCATTATAAATGGGAAGTGAACAGAGTCCTGATTAAGCATGGAGTTTGGGTGAGGATTGGAGTTGGTAACTTTTGTCAAGACTAAAACAGGACCAGGGATAAGACAAGGTTGGGCCAGATGGGAGAACTATGGCTCCTGTTCTGAACTTTGATTTTGCTCAATTCTCTTGAAAACTCCCCTGATGGTTCAACAAGTTTATCCATCGAGTAGATGAGCCATATAAGAAATAGGAGCAGGAGTAGGCGATTTGGCCCCTCGAGCCTGCTCCACCATTTAATAAGATCATGGCTGATCTGATCTTGGGCTCAGCTCCACTTCTCCACATGCTCCCCATAACCCTTCATATGGAGCAGAACAGTCCCAGGATTGACTCCTAGTGACATCTGTGTTAACTGATCTCAACCACAACACTGATAGAGACTCGCAACTCAAAGCCCAGATTGATCAATTTAAATGAAGCTAGGCATAGGATAGAGATTAAAAATGATTCTTGAAAGAGTACTTAAAGATTGCGTGAGTTCAACAGACTGAAAGCCCTATCCCTGTCCCTCCATTTATTTTGACCTTACAGTTAATTTAAAATGGTTGTCTATTTGCTAAAATTAGGAAGTCAACAATAATTTCATAGAATCATAGAATGATGCAGCACAGAAGGAGGCCATTTGGCCCATCGTGCCTGCACTGGCTATTTGGTAGAGCTATCCAATTAATCCCACTCTCCTGTTCTTTCCCCAGAGCCCCGTGATTCTTTTCCCTTCAATTCTCTTTTGAATGTTACTATTCAATCTGTTTCCACCAGCCTTTCAAGCAATGCATTCCAGATCACAACAATTCACTGTGTAATAAAAAAAAAATCACATCATCTCTGGTTCTTTTGCCAATCACCTTAAATCTGTGTCTTCTGGTTACTTCCCTTTTGTCCCGCCACTGAAAACAGTTTCTCCTTATTCACTCTATCAAGACCATTCATGATTTTAAACACCTGTATCAAATCTCCTCTTAGCCTTCTCTGCTCCAAGGAGAACAACCCCAGTTTCTCCAATCTCTCCACATATCTGAAATCCCTCATCCCTGGTACCATTCGAGTGAATCTCTCCTGCCCCCACCCCCACTCCCCCCCCCAAGGCACCTTCTTAAAATGTGGTGCCCAGAACACAATACTCCAGTTGAGTGTTCCAAGCAAGCTTCTTTAGGTTGTAGGAAACAAACTGAATTTTGATGGGAGAGCTTTTATTTGTTAACCTCCCGATAAACAGTCCAAATCCTTGCCGCGTTCCTCCCTTATGTTACTTCCCTCCACCTTATCACAGATCTTCCCCTTTGTTCTTTCCTCCCCCCTCCAACCCCATCTTTCCCTGCCCTTAGACTTGCTTAAAAACCTGTTACATCTCTAACTTTTTCCGGTCCCATTTTCAAACTTCTTAATTTCGGGGCAATGTCAGGCTTGGTGAAACTGAACAATCAAAGATGTAACCGTCATGTCCCAGTGCTGAAATTCACATATATTTCTGTTCCACCCCACCCGACCTAATTTAAAGCCATTTTTGGAATCGTTTGTGAGGGAGTGGGGGGGGGGGGGGAATTTTGCCCCTTCTTCAAGGCCCGGAGGCGGTAACGGGGCGGTTAAGTCTTTCCGACCGGGGGCCGACAGCGGGCCCGGCCCATTCACAATTGCGCCCCGTGTTTCCGCCCTGCCCAGTGCTCTGCCCTGTTGTCCATCACGTGCCAACCCCCTTATCAGCCCCGCAGGGGGAAATTGACCTGCGGGGACGCAGCTGGTGGTGATCGGTACCCCCGACAGCTTTGCGCAACGGAAAGCTGCCGGTGACTGGGCGGTGCGCACCACCGCGGTCGCCATTTTGTTTTGACTGTCGGTCGACTCCGCAGTCGGCCCGACAGTGATGGCCCAGTCGCCCAGCCGAACCCCTCCTCCCTGGTGGCCCAGTGGGCCCCACTAACACCGCACTAGGCCACGCAGCGTCCCTCCCCTTTAAGTGAAGGGGAGGGATGTAGCAACGCGTCGGCGCAACGCGGATGTCATCACCGCCGCGAACCGCTCCCAACTCGATCCCGCCCCGATAGTGCCTCCAACAGCGCCCCAAAGCGCTGGGAGGCGGTGTCAGAGTTAAAGAGCCGAAATCTACGCTTAAATCAAAGTGTGCCCTCCCCAATTTCTCGCTGAGGGCCCTTTATGTTCTGTGCTAATGGATAAACAGTTACACAAAAGTAATTACCTCTCAATCAATAAACTCACAACATTATGACTATGACATCTTTAAACTGGATGTGTGAACTTCTTTGTGGGTGATGTCGAATCGATGGGTTTGAATTTCCTTCATTTAAAAATCAGTAAATTAGGGAATAGAATAGGAAAATACTGCAGATGCTGAAATCTGAAATAAAAACAGTAAATGCTAGAAACACTCAGCAGCATCTGTGGAGAGAGAAACAGAGTTAGTGTTTCAGGTCGATGACCAATTTCTCCCTAAACCTTTCCACCTTCCCTCTCCTCGCTTAAGACCTTCCTTAAAACTCATCTCTTTGCCCAAACTTCTGGTTATCCCTCCGAATGTCTCCTTCTTTGGTTCAGCATTGTTATTTCTGATTACAAATCTGTGAAAGTGCCTTGGGACATTTTTATATGTTTAAGCTGTGGCTCAGTGGGTAGCACTCACTCGCCTCTGAGTCAGAGGGTTGTGAGTTCAAGTCCCACTCCAGGGACTTGAGCACATAAATCTAGGCTGACACTCCAGTGCAGTGCTGATGGAGTGCTGCACTGTCTGAGGTGCCGTCTTTCAGATGAGACGTTAAACCGAGGCCCCGTCTGCCCTCTCAGGTGGACATAAAAGATCCCATGGCACTATTTTGAAGAAGAGTAGGGAGTTATCCCTGGTGTTCTGAGGTCAATATTTATCTCTCAACCAGCATCACTAAAACAGATTATCTGGTCATTATCACATTGCTATTTGTGGGAGCTTGCTGTGCGCAAATTGGCTGCCGTGATTCCCACATTACAACAGTGACTACACTCTAAAAGTACTTCATTGGCTGTGAAGCGCTTTGAGATGTCCAGTGATCATGAAAGGCGCTATATAAATCCAAGTCTTTCTTTTCTTTTAAGCTGCTATGAGAGGTGCAAAGTGTTACAGTAGTACAGGTGCACCATCCCGAATCCGTTACCCTCGGGACTGAGGCCATTCCACGTTTTTCTAGACTTTGGAACGTCTTTCAGACGTCAAGAATCCGGAAACACCCGAGCCCAGGTTCGGGTATTTACGGATTTCGGAACGTAAGAAGGGTGGGGGGCGGGGGGGCGGCGGGGGAGGTGGGTACCTGCTGAGGAGCTGTTTGGACCGTTTGGGGCCCAACGCGGAGGTCATCAGGCCGGCCTGCCTGCCCTGCTGAGGAGGTAATCGTCGAGCCGGCCCCACTGAGGAGGTTGTCGGGCAGGCCTCGCCGAGGAGGTAGTCGGGCGGGCCGGTGAGGAGGCCTCGAGGTAAGGGCGGAAGGACAAGGCCCGAGGTCGGGCAGCAGCGGGACCCCGAGATCGGCAGGGTCGTCGGATCCGGATTCCAGAACAGTTTACGGATTCCGGACGGCCCTGCCACCGATCGGTCCGGATTCTGGAACATTCCGGAACTGCGGATTCTGGACACTGCACCTGGACTGAGGTCATAGAAACATAGAAACATAGAAAATAGGTGCAGGAGCAGGCCATTCAGCCCTTCTAGCCTGCACCGCCATTCAATGAGTTCATGGCTGAACATGAAACTTCAGTACCCACTTCCTGCTTTCACGCCATACCCCTTGATCCCCCGAGTAGTAAGGACTTCATCTAACTCCCTTTTGAATATATTTAGTGAATTGGCCTCAACTACTTCCTGTGGTAGAGAATTCCACAGGTTCACCACTCTCTGGGTGAAGAAGTTTCTCCTTATCTCGGTCCTAAATGGCTTACCCCTTATCATTAGACTGTGACCCCTGGTTCTGGACTTCCCCAACATTGGGAACATTCTTCCTGCATCCAACCTGTCCAAACCCGTCAGAATTTTAAACGTTTCTATGAGGTCCCCTCTCAATCTTCTGAACTCCAGTGAAAACAAGCCCAGTTGATCCAGTCTTTCTTGATAGGTCAGTCCCACCATCCCGGGAATCAGTCTGGTGAATCTTCGCTGCACTCCCTCAATAGCAAGTATGTCCTTCCTCAAGTTAGGAGACCAAAACTGTACACAATACTCCAGGTGTGGCCTCACCAAGGCCCTGTACAACTGTAGCAACACCTCCCTGCCCCTGTACTCAAATCCCCTCGCTATGAAGGCCAACATGCCATTTGCTTTCTTAACCGCCTGCTGTACCTGCATGCCAACCTTCAATGACTGATGTACCATGACACCCAGGTCTCGTTGCACCTTCCCTTTTCCTAATCTGTCACCATTCAGATAATAGTCTGTCTCTCTGTTTTTACCACCAAAGTGGATAACCTCACATTTATCCACATTATACTTCATCTGCCATGCATTTGCCCACTCACCTAACCTATCCAAGTCACTCTGTAGCCTCATAGCATCCTCCTCGCAGCTCACACTGCCACCCAACTTAGTGTCATCCGCAAATTTGGAGATACTACATTTAATCCCCTCGTCTAAATCATTAATGTACAATGTAAACAGCTGGTCATTTGTCCATCATTGGGATGGGTGATTTGCTGGCATGCAAGGTCTTGCAAAATTCTACACTGCCCGCATGCATTGTGGGTTCCTGGAAGGAAGTGAAAAGGCCAGTTTCCGAGTGATGTTAAACCACTTGCTTGAAGCTGCCTTCAACGTTTGCAGTTTGGCTCCCGACGTGAGTGGAATATAGATGGAAATGAACAATTAAGTATCATTCATTTGTCCATGTGTTACATTTTAAAAGTGTCAGAACGAATGCTAGTACTGAATGCTCGGCAGGAAACTCGCTCTCCAGACACTGTAAACAGTGGCAAGAGAGCCTCTGTGCCAAATAACGTGTAATTACAAATTATTTGGGGTCTAAATTCTTTGTGAACTTTTACTGAGTTTGACACCATTTTTTTTAGTCTGTTGATTCCTTCCATAAAATATTATTCAATAAACTCATTAATATATAAAAAAGGCCGACGGAAAGACTATCGAGCCTAACCTAAATGTCGTCTCATGACGCAACTAAGCATCAGAGCTCTCGTTGAAGTTGCCCACTGGAAGTCACGTCAACTCCTGCGAGAGGCAAAAAAAAAACCTGGGCCAATTGAGGGAAACAAATCTGAGAAATGCCTCACTGACTCCTGAAGGGAATCAAAATGAGTTCCTAGAGATCATGGCGATCGTAAGGTACCTACCTGACATCCCGCCTCCTTATTGTACAGTGATATTAGTCACAGCATGAATGGATTCTATTAGGTGAGCTTTTATTTTAGACAAAATGGTTTTCAAGGTCACCTATACAGGGTAATGCACATCAACAGATAGATATGATACATATTAGATAATGAGGGGGCTCGGCAAGGTGGATGCAGAGAGGATATCGCCACTCTTAGGGGAAACTAAAACTAGGGGACATAGTCACAGAATAAGGGGCTGCCCATTTAAAACTGAAATGAGGAGATATTTCTTCTCTCAGAGGATTGTAAATCTGTGGAATTCTCTGCCCCAAAGAGCTGTGGAGGCTGGGTCATTGAATATATTTAAGGTGGAGATAGACATATGTTTGAGCGATAAGGGGATGAAGGTTTATTGGGAACGGGCAGGAAAGTGGAGCTGAGTCCATGATCAGATCAACCATGATCTTATTGAATGGCGGAACAGGCTTGAGGGATGCGAGAGGGATGGAGTACAAAAGCAGGGAGGTCCTTCTGCAACTGTATAGGGTATTGGTGAGGCCACACCCGGAGTACTGCGTGCAGTTTTGGTCACTTTACTTAAGGAAGGATATACTGGCTTTGGAGAGGGTACAGAGACGATTCACAAGGCTGATTCCAGAGATGAGGGGGTTACCTTATGATCATAGATTGAGTAGACTGGGTCTTTACTCGTTGGAGTTCAGAAGGATGAGGGGTGATCTTATAGAAACATTTAAAATAATAAAAGGGATAGCCAAGATAGAGGCAGAGAGGTTGTTTCCACTGGTCAGGGAGACTAGAACTAGGGGGCACAGCCTCAAAATACGGGGGAGCCAATTTAAAACCGAGTTGAGAAGGAATTTCTTCTCCCAGAGGGTTGTGAATCTGTGGAATTCTCTGCCCAAGGAAGCAGTTGAGGCTAGCTCATTGAATGTATTCAAGTCACAGATAGATAGATTTTTAACCAATAAGGGAATTAAGGGTTACGGGGAGCGGGCGTATAAGTGGAGCTGAGTCCACGGCCAGATCAGCCATGATCTTGTTGAATGGCGGAGCAGGCTCGAGGGGCTAGATGGCCAACTCCTGTTCCTAATTCTTATGTTCATATGTTCTTATGTTGAGGGGCCAAATGGCCGACTCCTGCTCCTATTTCTTGTGTTCTTAACTTGAAGAATGAAGTTCAAATAATTGAACAAGATCGTTTCAACCCTGAGACATGCAAAACAAATTTCAAATGGGAAAGATGTGCTTCCTAATTTGCTATAAGTTTTGCTATTTAACTATAAATAATAATATCTAAGTGTACTAGTCTGCAGGCCTTGGTCTGGCTGTCCCACACATTCTAACCCCACTTCTCCTGCATACCACACTTGGCCTTGACTTTCCTTGTGCAACACCACAAGAGAACGGCTAGTAATTATATAAAATCTTAAAAACATAAGAAATAGGAGCAGGAGTAGGCTATTCGGCCCCTCGAGCCTGCTCCGCCATTCAATAAGATCATGGCTGATCTCCTACCTCAACTCCACTTTCCTGCGCTATCTCAAAATGTTATATGAAACAAGGGCAGAATGTTTGACTTCAGTATTGGGCTCCACAATTGCGGCCCCTCCGGGTGTGTGCGAGGTGCGTATGCACACGGGGCCACGCAAGTTCCGAGTTTAGACATGTAGTGCGCAGGCGCCCTAAACCCAGCACTTGCAATCTGTCAAAACATTTTTTTTGACAGATGGCATGTATGTGAAGGAAAAGGGCTATTTGTCCAACTCCTGCCCAGCGAATGTCCTTCAAATTCTTACTCTGGTAAAAGCAGGCATAAGAATTTTCCACATAGACTGAATTTGAAAACTTTGAAGAAGAAAAGAGCTCCATGGCGCCATTATTAAGGCATTAATGTCAGAAAGGGAGGACACTCACCGCCTCTATTTCCCTTACAATTGTTTTGTTGCCCAGTACGGGACTTTTGTGCACAGTAGAAATATTACTTAGGTCTTTAATTTCTTTATTTATCGGATATGATTGTAGTCCCTTCAGCACTAGAGGGAAGGACAGCACGTGTGCTGGGCCTGATGCATTTACACTACAATTGTAGCATCAGTGCGAAAGGGTTTCACGTGGTATCGACGTGACAAAGTTGCTGTACAATTCTGGAATCGAGGCCCAGCCTGGGATTTCTCTGGCCCGATTCCAGACTTGCACCGCAACTTCAGTGAGACCATTTTGCATGCACGCAACAAGTTGTGCCATAGAGACATAGCGAGACCCGGTTCTCTGTGGTACTGTTCTGACCATAGAGTTAACTGGAAAAAGAACTACGACAAAGAAATAATAAATTAAATCTGTTTTTGGATCATAAATAATTCAATTTGGCACATTATCACTCAGAATGTAAACTCTAATTTTCAAAGTTTTATTGATAAAGTTAATTATGGAATTACTGTAATGAAATGTGACACGGTTGAAACTGCCATTGTGTTTTCAAGCTCTGGGTTGTTGATACTGATATTATGATAGTTACGATATTAAAAGGCTATGTAGGGCTAGAAATTTGATGATTTTGCGACTGGGTTTTTGTGCTATTTCACCTTTTTTTGGCGAAAACCCAGTCGGCGGGAAATTCTGTGGCGTTTTGCGGCGACAGTCTTTGCTGGAGAAAGGAGCGCCGCAGTGCAAGACCCGAAATAGCGTCTTTGCCAAAAATTTGGCTCTGTGCGCACCCGTATTTTGCGTGGCTGCGTAAGTATGAAGACCTGCAAAAAAGGTAAGTTAAAGTTTTTATTTTTGAATTCTTTTGCAGCGATTCGCTAGATAAGTGTCTTGTAAATGTTTTCTGAATTTATTTTTGTTTTTTCCAATTTATTTTTAGGTGTTTTTCCGGCCCCTCTTTTTTTTTTTCTGCCCGACTGGCAGCGGTATCGGCCTCGGACTAAATTTGGCCAGGACCGCGGTTTGCGCTGCGAATCCTCGTGCAACGCCGATTTTACCGCTGCGCAAATTACAGGCTGAATTTACGCCCTGATAGCGATGCGATAATGGTAATTTGGACGAAAAAATACTGTTATCGCTGAGAACCGAATTTTTTTTAAAACACGATAAGCATTATACACATTTTCTTAAAAAGTGTCCCATCTTTTAAAAGTTAATGAAAATAATTCTGATTAACATTTTGCTTTATTTTTGCTTGACTGGTGATTTAATTTTTGGAGCTCAGGCACCTTCAGTAAGTTTCCAATTCCCTGATGCTGAAATGAACTCAACTCAGACATAATACGATAGCAATATTGGTGCTCTACATTTGAAAATAATTCTGCATATAAGTACAAAACTTTACATCTGCTTGCCCTCTTACCTGTTCCTCATTCTCTTCATTTTTTTTTTCCATTTGACCTTTTAACTTTGTTCAACTACCGAAGCACACCTGTAGAGTTTCCCTAACTTTTTTTTACAACTTAGAATAAAAAATGTTAAGCACGGTTACTTAACTCTGCTTCCTGGGTTCGACTTTTCATTCAGGAGATGGAAGTTACCTCGTGATCATTGACCACTGAATGGCCACAAGCCCATTGGTTACTTTCCAGCCAGTCATAGGCTCGGAAGTCTGAAGTTTAATGTGGTCATGTCACCGATACGACTAAGTCAACGTTTAATCTAATTTTCCGATTTCAAAACCTAAGGCTTGCTGAGGTGTTATCTTGTTGGCGGAGTTCTGTGTTGACTGTTGCCTTTCTGTTACTGTTTCCCTCTCCCTTTGTGTGTGTGTGTGTGTGTGTGACATGAAGTTAACCAGTCCACAGCCTACGGTAAGTAACGCATGAGCTGCCCGTCACCCAGCATCAAATTGCCCCAAAGGGCTTTCTTGAATATTGTCCGATTTTTTTTTTTTGGTTAAATGTAAACTTCATTGCAACTTGAATTTGTGGTGCTCAAAGCACAGATAGGATTATTGTTTAGATTATGCAACTGCAATTGCATTGCATGTATTGTTATTGGATGGATGCTGTACGCCCGATAAAATGGCAGAGCATAATCTAACAACAGTAATCACGGAATACAAGGAGCAAATGTTGGAAATGCATACATCATCTCAAATAAAAAGCTAAGTTAGCATTTGACTATTTCCCTTCATCAGAACATGCTCAGCTTAAAGATGAAGCCTTTGTTTTTTTATATCTATATATCAGATGCTGACTGGCTTGATTCATTTCAGATTTCCAGCATTTGCAATCTTCCTTTGTATATCAGCAATATTATTCATTTGCATTAAATACATGCTCTCAAGTATTTGCACCGCCCCCCCCATCCAATCCACTCCCTCAAATTAATTCCATTGTGAGGTTTTTTTTAAAGAGCTAGGATTGTGGTAAACCAATGTGGGAACAATCATAGTTACTGGGCTTGGGGAAGTATAGTTATTTACCCCAAGTTAATACTGGTACAGGTACAACGTCTCAAATTCGGCAACCTCGGGACCGAGACCATGCCGGTTTTTCGGAATTTTTCCAGATTTCAGACAAGAAAATCAAGAGCATACGTATGCTAGCGAGACAGACAAAGTACTAATGGTGGCGTGGGTCGGGCCGGGCCAGGCCGGGCCGGGTCGAGGGTCATTCGGCAAGGCTCGGACCGATCGCACGCCATTTAAAACATAGCGGTGAAGCCGATAACTGGTCCGGCCTGCCGGTTTTTGGACAATAATTCCGGATTTTATTTTACTGAGTACCAAATGGGAATTTTCTCAAAAATGTCCGGTTTTCGGGATAATTCTGATTTTCGGAGAGCCGGATTTGAGAGGTTGCCCCTGTGCTGGAAAACATGCCCTTTTGCCTCGTGTGAGGCTGGCTCGGTCCAGCTCATGCCCATCTAGCTCACGGCCCACATAGGGTTGCCAACACCCCAGAATTATCCTGGCGTCTTCAGGAATTAAAGATTAATCTCCTGCACACAGCTGCAAGCAACAATAGGGGCATTGAAAAAAATCATTTTCTTTGCACACTATTGTTTATGAGTTATAAAAATATTGGAGATGTGAAAAAAACGATCGAGACCATTGGAGACGGGAGGTCATGTGATGAAGCCTCCAGGAATACATCCCACCAGTGTTGTCAACCCTAAGCTCATGGGAGTCTAGCACCACAATTATTTTAGTAGAACCTATAAATCAAGTGCCCCCTTATTTAAAGGGGCACTAAAACCGATAAATTAAACTAAGTAACTTTTAACTTTAAACGGTCAAATTAAAATTTGGTTGCCGGGGGTGATGATGCACTCCAGTCCCTCTGGCGCCCACCTCTCGCGGAAGGCCGCGAGCGTACCGGTGGACACCGCGTGCTCCATCTCCAGGGACTCCCTGGCCCGGATGTAGGCGCGGAAGAGAGGCAGGCAGTCGGGCTGAACGACCCCCTCAACCGCCCGCTGCCTTGACCGGTTAATGGCCACCTTGGCCGTGCCCAGGAGCAGTCCTACGAGGAGGCCCTCCGACCTGCCCCGCTCCCCTCTGCACAGGGTGCCCAAAGAACTACAAAAACCGTTTCCTAAGTGCTTCTATTCCAATGCTGCTGGACTCGGGTGTGTGAATTTGGTGGGCTTATCTGTTTGAAACGCCTGTGCTACGCCTGTTGGCGGATTCACGATTTGAGAACCGACATTGCGACGCATTAAGCCCACAGAATTCAAGCACGCAAGCCCAGCAGCATTAGGATAGCTGCAGCAACTGGGAGAGGAGAGCAGCACTGGAGAGACCAGGAGAGCAGGGGAGTGGGCTGTCCATCACATCACGTTGGACCTGCTAGTTACTCTGCTTTGTAAAACCGGCTCACTGTCCACGTGATCCCAGGAAACGAATCCGTACCTGGAAGACATCTTTCCATAGGCTGGACTGCGAAACTAGGCCTCCGACCGCAATCCTCCAGGACCGGCAAGTATTTTCATCAAAAGATTTTCGGTCGGAGGAGTTTGTCCGCAATTTCACCCCCCCCACCCAATATATTACTTTTATAGGAGTTGACTCGTACTGCCCTCTATCTACTTGTACATTAGCGAGGCCAGGAGTGTGACCTGTTTACATGTGTATTTCTTCAATCTGAAGGTGGACCATGTTAACAACAACAACTTGAATTTATTTAGCGCCTTTACTGTAGTGAAACATCCTAAGTCGCTTCACAGGAGTGTTATAAGACAAAAATTTGACACCGAGCCACATAAGAAGAAATTAGTGCAGGCTTGGTCAAAGAGGTAGGCTTTAAGGAGCGTCTTAAAGGAGGAAAGCGAGGTGGAGAGGTTTAGGGGAGGGAGTTCCAGAGCTTGGGGCCCAGGCAGCTGAAGGCACGGTCAGCGATGGTTGAGCAATTATAATCAGGAATGCTCAAGAGGTCAAAATGTGAGGAATGCAGATAACGCGGAGGGGATGGGGGGGGGGTGCGTGGCGGGAGAGGGGGTTGTAAGGCTGTAGGAGATTACAGAGATAGGGAGGGGCGAGGCCATGGAGGGATCAGTAAACGAGGATGAGAATTTTGAAATCGAGGCGTTGCTTAAGCAGGGCCCATGGAGGTCAGCGAGCACAGGGGTGATGGGTGAACAGGACTTGGTGCGAGTTAGGACACGGGCAGCCGAGTTTTGGATGACCTCAAGCTTACATAGGATAGAATGTGGGAGACCAGCCAGGAGTGAGTTGGAGTAGTCCAGTCTAAGTTAAAACTAAATGAGGTGAGTCTTCGTTTCAATCATTAAGTTGCTTTATACCGCAGTGATATAAATGTACAGAGTAATAGTTATAGAAACATAAGAAAAAGGAGCAGGAGTAGGCTATTCAGCCCCTCGAACTTGCTCCGCCATTCAATAAAATCATGGTTGATCTTCTTCCACAACTCCACTTTCCTGCACTGTCCCCATATCCCTTGATTCCCTTAATAACCAAAAATCTGTCGCGCGCTCTCTCTTGAATATACTCAACGACTGAGCCTGCACAGACCTCTGGGGTAAAGAATTCCGGAGATTCACCACCCTCTCAGTGAAGAAATTTCTCCTCATCTCAGTCCTAAATGGCCGACCCCCTTATTCTGAGACTGTGACCCCTGGTTCTAGACTCTCCAGCCAGGGGAAACATCCTCCCTGCATCTACCCTGTCAAACCCAGTAAGAATTTTGTATGTTTCAATGAGATCACCTCTCATTCTTCTAAACTCTAGAGAATATATATGCCTTGTAGGTTATAATCAGATTCACTTAGTTGAATCCATCGAGCTTAGACACCTATGTATTCTGTCCTACAGCCCAGGTCACAGTCCCTTGCTGCCTGACTGTGTGCAGCAAAATCCAGACTGCCTTTCTGGTGACCTTGTCTCTGCTCTTAACCCTCGCTTTACACAGTGATCAAAGAATCTTCCAACACAATGGACGCGAGGTGTTTGTTTTATTACCCAGATAAGCTAATGAATCCTTGAATATTTAGTCTCTTGGGGTGGGGGCAGAAACAACAACAACAAACAACAATTTGTATTTATGTCGTTCCTTTAACGTAGTAAAATGTCCCACGGCGCTTCACAGGAGTGTTACAAAACAAATCTTGACACCGGAGCTGCAAAAGGAGAAATTAGAGCAAATCACCAAAAGCTTGATCAAAGAGGTGGGTTTTAAGAGGTGTCGTAAAGGAGGAAAGAGAGGTAGAGGGGCGGAGGGGCGGAGAGGTTTAGGCAGGGAGTTCCAGAGCTTGGGGCCTTTGCAGCTGAAGGCACGGCCACTGACGGTGGAGCGACTATAATCAGGGATGCTCAAGAGGCCAGTATTAGAAGAACAGAATATCTGAGTGTTGTCGGGCTGGAGGAGGTTATAGAGCAAGGCCATGGAGGGAATTCAAAATCAGGATGAGAATTTTAAAATTGAGGCATTGCTTAACCGGGAGCCATTGTCGGTCATTACAACAGTGACTACACTCCAGTGGTCGTGAAAGGCGCTATATAAATCCAAGTATTTCTTTCTTTCTTACAGGGGTAATGGGTAAACGGGACTTGGTGCGAGTTAAGACACGGGCAGTAGACTTTTGGATGACCCTTAACTTCCATTTAATATATTAATCACCCCTTGTCTGGGAAACTTTTCCTTCTTTAAAACGTGCAGAGGTGTATCTGGGCGTAAATACAGAGGAAACTCCAGACTTATATTTACTGATGGTACTTTGACTCCCTTGTGCTGTTTGGATTCTGTACCACATCCAAACCATTTCCTCCTAGGGGAAGATTTCCTCCAGTAGCTGTGTGCCGGCAACATCGTGTGCAGCGCGGAAAGACTTCAGGGCCGAAATTCAGGGTCTCCAAGAGACCCGGTAATGCCCGGTTGCGGCGGCTATTCCCAAAAATCGATTGGCCGCCGCTTTGGGGTCAACAGGCCGACCCAGCCTAAATTCAGGTCGGGGATTTTTCAGCCCAGACAGACCCTATCCCGCCCATGTAAAGGAATAAAAAAATATTTACCAGCCATTTTCAGCTGAATTCCTCGATCCCCTGCCGCGCGGTGCTCCCGACAGGTTTTTCTGCCGGTGCACCATCTCCGCACTGATTGCGGCCCGGCAGCTCGGCCGCCGAAAATATTTTTGTCGACCGACCGGCAAAATACTGCCCCCAGGTTCAGCCAGGCTGCCAACGGGCAGCCTTACACCCCCCCCACCCCCCGGCCCTTGTGTGCCAGGCCGCTAGCCCGGCCGAAACCCTCACTGGTGGCCCAGTGGCCAAAGTTAAATAATGATCAAATTTCTCCCCTTTAACGGAGGGGAAGAGAGCGCAGTGAGGCACACACGCTGTGATGTCACCATGACTCCACCACTGATTGACAGCGGCGGACAGCCCAACCGACCCATTTTCAGCCAGTCAGCCTGGCTTTGAGTCTAAGGCCCGCCCCCATCATGATCCATTCCCTTATAGGTTAAGAAACTGTCTATCTCTTGTCTTAAATTTATTCACTATCCCAGCTTCCACAGCTCTCTGAAGCAGCGAATTCCACAGTTTTACAACTCTTTGAGAGAAGAAATTCCTCCTCACCTCAGTTTTAAATCGGCAGCCCCTTAAGTACCCCAGGTCCCGCTGTACTGCAGCACTTTGCAATTTTTCTCCATTTTTTTTTTCTGCCAAAGTGCATAACCTCACACTTTCCAACATTGTACTCCATCTGCCAAATTGTTACCCACTCACTTAGCCTGTCCATGTCCTTTTGCAGGTTTTTTGTGTCCTCCTCACAATTTGCTTTTCCTCCCATCTTTGTATCGTCAGCAAACTTGGCTACGTTACACTCGATTCCTTCATCCAAGTCGTTAATATAGATTGTAAATAGTTGGGGTCCCAACTAATTTATAACATTATAAAAGATCACAGGTTTATAATTTTGATAGCAATAGAGATTGAAGGAACCTTTTATCCCCACACACAAAGTCATCAGTTGAAACAAAAATATTTATTTTGGGGGAGAAAAATGACATGAAAAATAAATATTAAATGGAATCATAATTCCTTGTAAGTATAGCCTAGAAGCTGCTGTTGGTGAAAGCAGGGGAACTTTTAACACATTCCTCTTCCCATTATTTTAATCGAGGTCTTATAAACACCTGCGTTACATTGGTGGAACCATTGAGAATTCCTCCACTAATGTTGCCAACAGTAAACAAAGAACAAACTTGTATCGCCTATTTGACATCCTAAAGCACTTCACAACCAACAAATTACTTTAGAAGTATAACCAAGTGAAGAGATATGGCGATCAGGTGGGTAAGTGGAGTTGAGGTCGAAGATCAGCCATGATCTTATTGAATGGCAGAGCAGGCTCGAGAGACTATATGGCCTACTCCTGCTCCTATTTCTTATGTTAACTATGGTTGTTATGTAGCAATATCTGTCCTTTTCTTTTAAATTAATGGCGAGATTTTATTTTTAATAACTGTCTGTTGATTGATCATTTTTACAAGTTTTGTAAAGGTGGAGGTTTGTATTCAAAACAGTTTTGAAAAATCAAATGTTTTATTAAACACAAAATTATCCTTCCCCCCCCCCCCCGCCCCGCCCATTTTTCTTTCCGAAATACTTTTGTTTACTCCGTATACACTGACGATACCAACAGGAGAATTAACTCATGAGAAATACTAAACCCAACAGTCCAAGTGACATGATTTTCATTTAACATTGAAAAATCTAGGTGAAGGGCCCAGACTTGGTGCTGGTCACGACTAAAGAAAGAAGGTGAAATAAACCAACAAATAATGATTAGGCAAAGATACGTTTGGATTGTAAAAGTATCTAGGCTGTAGGAGGGAATAGAAAGACGAGGGAGGTCGGGAAGCTCCAATTTTAAGGTCTTGAGGAGGAATGAGTTAGCTTGGGAGACCGCACACTTGATTTTCATTTCGACTCATTGAGGATGCAAGAAGGAAGAAGAGTCCGTGGATAGTGAATTTGGAGCTCACGACACAAGAGATGATAGTAAGTTAACTTCTGAAAGGTTGCACCTGATATAAGAGAATCACTAAAGCACCATCAGGTATAATAACCCTTACTAGTTAGTTCTTTCAATAGTGTCCTCGATAACCAGTGATTTAAAAAAAAAAAACAATTTACAGAAAGACACAAGGACTGATTCCCAATTGAGCGCTCACAGGGAACACTGGTCAGAAAATCACAGGCCTCCAGCCCCTGATATGTGAATGGACAGAAACTCAAGGTGTGCAGGCCCATGATTTCCCAAACCAGTGCTCACCACAGGTGCCACTCCTAACTGGGAACAGCTGATCGAGAAATTGGCCTTATAATTTACCGTAGCTGTTTTTCATGGAAGATGTTGACAGTCATTTTTTGAGGTGTGGTGCAATAAAAACAAAACTGATAGTTGATATGTTGGCTTACTGTAAACAGCTGCAAGTAAGACAGAGTAACTCAATTGCATTGTTCTAATGCTGCTAATTGGGCTCACACTAAATATGTTCACTTAAGACAACTGTTGAAGAATAATTGTCCCTCCTCCATCGTTATAAGCTGTTGTGGCCAGCGACACCGCAGTTTAACAATCGTACTGTAGTTCTCCCTGTTTAGGTCTATATGATAAATGGAAATAGCCAGTTACAACCCAATTTCTGATTTCCATTTATTGCCCTACATGTCATTGCATTTTAATCCATTGCCTTTGTCACAGTTACATGCATTTTTCATGCATCCTGAGAACTCAAACGAACCATTGGCAAAAGAAGCTCCTATCCCAATTCTAAATCTAGAATGAAGCCAATGTTGTCAGCAGCAGAGCATTCTTTGGAGCAGTGCGATAGAATTTGATAATACACCTGGGGCAGCTTGGCAGTACGCTGCAATTTGATTTACAAACACTTTTAGTCCATTTTTTAAAAAAGTACAAGCCTGCTTGAAATTGGAAGGATCTGATTCGACAATTGGAATAGAGCTCCACCTAGTGGACTGCTGTGGTACTGCAACTACTGATGTAAAAGGTCAGGTGGCAAAGTCACATGATGGGTTTCTGTATTGGAACCATCTTGTAGAGTGTGTTTGTTAGTGATATCGTAGGGATATATCACAACAATAAGCAATAGCCTGCATGTAAACTCTGCTGCTGAGAAGGTTGCCAACCATATTGCCCTAGAGTGCTCATTGTATTGGCTATATTGCAACTTCCCACGCCCTCTGCCAGTATTTCTGCAGGAATGCTGTTGAGCATGCTTTCTTCTTATCCACACTGCTGTAAAATTCTACATAAAAGCTATTCATGAACTCTGAGATGAGTGCCCCCGTTGCATCGTTGGAATGCATGGCTTGGATTGCATTGGATACTGTTCTGAAAGTTTTCATTGAAGGAAATGGATAGCCATTATTTTTTGCCTTTGCCAAACATTGGCATAATCCCTTGTTCAGTATGGACGGAGAGTACAGCGTGCAGACGGCACATCATTCCTGGAGCGGTCGACTCAATGACACTACCTGGGGGACCCTGTCAGAAGGCATGGTTAGAGAAGCAATTGAAGGTTCCAAGGATAAGTACAGAAAGAGAATGTTATATGGAAATGGTGATCCCTGGGTGTTGGAACTTTAAAAATGCTATGCCAAGGAAGGCAAGCAGTAAACATTGAAGAGTTTTACTTGATTTACCTTTAGAGAACCGGAGAACCTCAGCAGAGCCTTTGCTCCGATGGGGGAAATTATGGAAGGAACAATCTTAATATGACAAATAGCTTTTACTCCATGTATTTATATGCTTACAGTGCAGATAAGGATCATTTTCATTCTATACCTGGAATACAACATTTCCCTGCCTTAACACAACTTCCTCAGACCTGATCCTTGCTGCTGAGACTTTTACCTTGCCCATCTTCCCGGCCAATCCCCTCGACCTCGCCATCTCACATGGCCTCTCCGCTCCCATCATCTCAAGCACAGGTAAAGCCATCTCTCATCACTTCCTTGCATCCCTCTCCACTCACATCCCCTCTTTGCCCCCATCCCCACCCCCCTTCCAAACCCATTTCCTCCTGCGTCGCCCCGGGGCAGGGGGGGGGGGGGGGGCGGAATTCTTCCCGCAAGTCACTTCCGAAGGCACTTTCAAATTCCCGTCTGTCTATCCTTCTACCCTCCGTTCGCCACGATATTTCTGCAGCCACTGACCTGCTCGGTCACCTTCTCACCTCCACCTTTGATGCCCTTGTCCCCAGTAGTTTGCATTTGTGCTGAAGCTACCTTGCTGATACAGGGACAACAAAATATTGTTGCAGCGTTAACCTGGGGTCACTGCTCAATTAGCCCCATCCTGCATGGTGATCTTTGCCCTTCGGCAGCGATTTTACACCTTTAAACTGCGAAACTTTTCCCCGTGAAAACAATGTGGTGAGACAGCCGCCCTTCACCTTCACCACACTAACATTGCAGATCAGATTCTGAGCACTGGCAGCAACACTGAAGCAAATGTGCAGTTGCTCAAAAGTTTTCATTGAAGGAAACGGAGAGCCATTATTTTGCCCTGGTCAAACTTGTCCTAATCCTTGTTCAGCATGGACGGGACAGTACAGCTTGCAGACTTAAAAAAAAATCTTTCCTGGGATGTGGGCGTCGCTGGCAAGGCCGGCATTTATTGCCCATCCCTAATTGCCCCTTGAAAAGGTGGTGGTGAGCCGTCCTCTTGAACCGCTGCAGTCCGTGTGGTGAAGGTGCTCGCACAGTGCTGTTCGGGAGGGAGTTCCAGGATTTTGACCCAGCGACGATGAAGGAACGGCCAATATACTTCCAAGTCAGGATGGTGTGTGATTTGGAGGGGAACATGGAGCTGGTGGTGTTCCCATGCGCCCTACTGCCCTTGTCCTTCTAAATGGTAGAGGTTGCGGGTTTGGGAGATATCATTCCTGGAGAGGTTGACTCAATGACAGTACTTGGAGGATCCTGTCACAAGGCATGGTTAGAGATGGAATTGAAGGTTCCAAGGACTTTTATGTTTCTGGCTGTGGACCCTCCTTGGTGTCAGAGGATGGTCCGTAATGGTTAGTATCATCGCGACTGCATTGCTGGCTTTTATTGGTGTGCTGAGTTCATTATTGTTGTACTGTCTTAGGAGACAGGACTGTTCCCGAGCCAAACACTAGTGTATAAATGCACTTCCAGTGCCCTTGCCCTGATACAACAACAACAACATCTATTTATATAAGGCCTTTAACTTAGTAAAACGTCCCAAGGCGCAGTGTTACAAGACAAAACAGATAAATTTGACACCGAGCCTCATACGAAGAAATTATCGCAGGTGACCAAAAACTTAGTTAAAGAGGTAGGTTTTAAGGAGCGTCTTAAGAGAGGTGGAGAGATTTAGGGAGGGAGTTCCATAGCTTAGGGCCCAAACAGCTGAAGGCACGGCCACCGATGGTTGAACAGTTATATTCAGGGATGCTCAAGAGGGCAGAATTTGAGGGGCGTTGACGTCTTGTGGAGTTGACACTGAAATAGATTACAGAGATACACCACCACCTAATCAATGTCCATAGAAGAACAATTGCAGGTACTACTATCTCTAGTACCAGCTCTGGTATTGATGCTACTCAATTCAAGACCTTTCTCCCCGTCCAGCAAACAGCTGTAGCAAAGACCGTTAGTCCCTCATATCTTCTATTTGTTTAAAGTTTTCACCTGGAGGGATGTAAAACAAATGACGGACAGAGACGCGCTGAGCTTGGTCATACATGCCGAGGCTTCCGATGAATCCCGTAGGTGCGACCATGATTGTCCAGATCCCGTGAAACAGTGACTCAGCACGCTCCCTGTGTTCCTGAGAGAATCAACTCCGCTGTTGCTGTGTCTACAGACACGTGAAGGCAAAGCCCAGACGATTCTGCACGAGCATTAATGGTAAAACATTGCAAAAATTCAGTTTGGGTGTCACAAATTCACCACAAACTGTTCCACTCGAAGGTTGAACACTACGTCCTTCCATGATCCCTAAACGTGGCTTTGGGATCCCATCCTTGTTGCCAAAATGTGATATATGTGGGGAAAACAAATGAAGGACAGAGACACGGTGAGTTGTTAGTCTATGTGCTTGTTTTGTTCGGCCAGAGCAAACTGAGCATGCTTATAGCAAACCATGTGACAAACCATGTGATGATACATTGCACCTGCCAAAACAGATTTGTGTCTTGCTTCGTTGTGTAGGCGTTTGGTTGGGTGAATTTTCTTTGTGCATTACACATTCCCCTGCCCAAATGTTAGTATTGATTATACTATGGCAGTCCTGATGAAAGGTCATCGACTTGAAAAGGTGTCAGCTGTGGCTCAGTGGGTAGCACACTCGTCTCAGTGTCATCAGGTTGTGGGGTCAAGTCACATTCCAGAGACTTGAGCACATAAAACTAGGCTGACACTCCCAAAGCAGTGCTGAGGAAGCGCTGCACTGTTGGAGGTGCCGTCTTTCGGATGAGACGTTAACCCGTCTGCTCTCTCGGGTGGACGTAAAAGATCCCACGGCACTGTTTCGAAGAAGAGCAGGGGAGTTATCCCCAGTGTCCTGGCCAATATTTATCCCTCAACCAACATAACAAAAACAGATTATCAGGTCATTATCACATTGCTGTTTGTGGGAGCTTGCTGTGTGCAAATTGGCTGCCGCGTTACCTACATTACAACAGTGACTGCACTCCAAAAGTACTTCATTGTAAAGCGCTTTGAGACGTCCGGTGGTCATGAAAGGTGCTACATAAATGTAAGTCTTTCTTTGACTCTGTTTCTTTCTCCACAGATGCTGCCTGACCTGCTGAGTATTTCCAGCATTTTCTGTTATTTTTTAGTATTGATTAATTGCATTGTTAGTATTAATATGTTAATTTATCTGTCTCCAATCACTAAATGTCCTTGCTTTCCTCTACTGACTTGGGTGTTGCATAATCAGCTGTGATATTGAAAAAGACCACATAAAGGAGTGTGGAGAATGATCCACGTTGTACTTCATTACAAAACGAGGTTCCCAAAGATGATAAACGCCTACACTGAGATGCAGTTTTCCCCTGGGCTCTTCCTATTCTGCTCTTGGAGTTCAGTGCCCAGATATGGACTGCTAAATTGATCATTCATCGTTTTACTGTTTGTGGGATCTTGCTGGATGCATATCTACCTACATGATAACAGTCACCGCATTTCAAAATAATTCATTGTGTGAAGCTCTCTCTGAGAGACCTCTCCGCCTCTCTCCTCCTTTAAGATGCTCCTTAAAACCTACTTCTTTGGCCACCTGTCCTAATATCTCCTTCTGTGGCTGGTTGTTAAATCTTGTGTGATAACGCTCCGTGAAGCACCCTGGGAGGTTTTACTATGTTAAAGGTGCTATATAAATGCAAGTTGTTGTTGTTGGTCAGTTCCTATATTAATACAAGTCTTTCTTTAGAGACTGCCACTTCCTTAATTCGTGATATTTGCAGTGCATTCTGCCATTGAGCACTTGGAAATACCAAGGGTATCTGCAGAAGGTACCAGTTATACGCGCATTGTAGGAAGATCTGTCAAAAATGCTTCTTCTGGTACTGTGGAGGGTTTGGGGTCTAAAATCATAAGCTCTCATGGTTGGTTTCAGCTAAGTTGATGAAAGATGACAAACAACACCAGAGAGGCACTTGGGGATCTGATGTTTGCTTATACAGACCACATAGGAACAGGAGTAGGCCATTCAGCCCTTCGAGTCTGTTCCACCATTCATTTAGATTATGATGATCTGTATCTTAACTCCATTTACCCGCCTTGGTTCTGTAACCCCTTCTTAATACCCTTACCCAACAAAAATCTATCAATCTCAGTTTTGAAATTTTCAATTGACCCCCAACCTCAACAGCTATTTGGGGGGGGGAAGGGGAAGGGGAAGGGGAAGAAGAGAGTTCCAGATTTCCACTACCCTTCTTGTGAAGAAGTGTTTCCTGAAGTCACACCAGAATGGCCAGATCTAATTTTAAGGTTTATGCCCCTTGCCCACACCAGAGGAAATAGTTTCTCTCTATCTACCCTATCAAATCCTTTAATCATCTTAAACACCTCAATTAGATCACCCCTTAATCTTCTACACTCAAGGGAATACAAGCATAGTCTATGCAACCTGTCCTCATCATTTAGCCCTTTGTACCGCAATATTATTCTAGTGAATCTGCGTTGCAACCCCTCCAAGGCCAATATATACTTCTCCAGATGTGGTGCCCAGGACTGAACACAGTTACTCCAGATGGGGTCTAACCAGAGCTTTATATAACTGTACCATAACTTCCACCCCTTTTGAATTCCAGCCCCCTCGGGATAAAGGCCAAAGTTCCATTAGCGTTTTTAATTATTTTTTGCACCAGTGGGTCTCAGAGAAATGTCTGGCGAACAGCTACTCGCCAGTGTTACTCCTTCATCTAGGGAGCACATAATAGTAGAGTAGAACATAAGAACATAAGAACATAAGAAATAGGAGCAGGAGTAGGCCATACGGCCCCTTGAGCCTGCTTCGCCATTTAATATGATCATGGCTGATCCGATCATGGACTGAGATCCATTTCCCTACCCGTTCCCCATAACCCCTTATTCCCTTATCGGTTAAGAAACTGTCGGTCTATCTCTTAAATTTATTCAATGACCCAGCTTCCATAACTCTGGGGCAGCAAATTCCACAGATTTACAACTCTCTGAGAGAAGAAATTTCTTCTCATCTCAGTTTTAAATGGGCGGCCCCTTATTCTAAGATTATGCCCTCTAATTCTAGTCTCCCCCATCAGTGGAAACATCCTCTCTGCATCCACCTTGTCAAGTCCCCTCATAAACTTATACGTTTTGATAAGATCACCTCTCATTCTTCTGAATTCCAGTGAGTAGAGGCCCAACGTACTCAACCTTTCCTCATAAGTCAACCCCCTCATCTCCGGAATCAACCTAGTGAACCTTCTCTGAACTGCCTCCAAAGCAAGTATATCCTTCCTTAAATATGGAAACCAAAACTGTACGCAGTCATCATCATCATAGGCTGTCCCTCAAAGTGAGGATGACTTGCTTCCACACCAAAAAGGGATGAGTTCATGGGTGTTTCAATGTTCCAGATCCCGAACTAATATTCCAGGTCCCGAACTACATGTTGAAGGGTACGCAGTATTCCAGGTGTGGCCTCACCAATACCCTGTATAACTGTAGCAAGACTTCCCTGCTTTTATTCCATTGGCCTTCCTAGGTAGAGATGCAACAAACAGAAGAACCACGAGGGGCTCACATAACTGCAAAACATTCAGTCTATCAAAACTCATCCTTCCACCATGTTATTTCTCTCTCATTATAGTGTTCAGTCTCTTGCTAAACATCCCAAATATTTCTGTCTCTATTAACCCAGTCTGTTCCAAACATCCATTATACTTTGATTAGAAAGTTCATCCTAATATTGGTTCCCAAACTGTTTTGACTAAACAGAAAATGCTGGAAACCCTCAGCAGGCCAGGCAGCATCTGCGGAGAGAGATATAGAGTTAATGGGCTCAATTTTCCCCAATGCCGTTTTTTGGCATATTGCAAGAGTTACACCCGTTTTGTTTGGCCCCGACGACCACAAAAAAAAAGTAGGAAGTTCCCCCGTTCTATTTTTTGAAATTGGCGCTGCACAGTCTGTCCTTTCGCTTTGGGGGGTGGAGCCTAATGTCTGTGCTGAAAAAAACAAGGCCCCCTCCCCCTTCTGCACATGCGCGGGGGAAAAAATGAAGTTTTTTCAGTGACTGCTATGGGCGCGTATGCCCAGTACAGCTCCCGGTCTGCATTCGGCCATTTTTAAAGAGCCAGTTGTGTGTGAGAACTTTAATTCTCATTGGAAAAATCAGAGCTGCAATACAAAAAGCAACACGGCCCAAGGACCAAGAGTTTCTTACAGGATGAAGTGGAGGCACTGGTTACTGTATTTGAGGCCAGATGGTATGGAGCTGGACACCAGCAGAGGTCACATAAAAATTTCACCAAAAGAAATGAAGAAACGTTGGAACCAACTTGCCGAAGATTACTGTGCAATGGTGACCACCCCGAGGTCTGGAGGCCAGTGTAAAAAGTAGTGGCAGGACCTTGGTCAAGTAGCTCGTGTAAGTAATATTTTCATTTATTCAATAGAATTGCAATTGTAAATATGACCATCTGGATGTCTCACCCAGCAGAAAGACATCCTCTCTTTAAAAAGTTATATTTTCATCTTTGCAGAGGAAGGTGGCACACAACAAATGAGAAAGAACTCGAGCAGGAGGAGGCCCGGCAAATCTGCACCCAGACACCCTTGGATCGCTGCTTTGATGGGCCCTGCCTGGAGAAAAGCAACCACCATTGCACAAGCTGGGCTCACACTCGAGAGGGTAAGTCCTGCAAATTCCACATTCTGGCTTTGCCAAATGTTAAGTACTGCGCGGGCTAGCCATGCTTTGGTTCATGTGGATGTCTCCGTCAGCTACGTTTCGGTTAATGAAGTGTGCTATCATTCATCGTGGTCCTTCAAATCAGCCTGCTGCCTGCGCTGTGTGAGCCTACTCATGCCACCCACCCTGACTCCTCCTCTGCTGCTAACCATTTGTCTGTTCTGTTATATTTTGCAGAACTTGAGGCCGACCTTGACGAGGGTGAAGCCAGTGCAGAAGAAGATTCAGACACGGACGAGCCTGAGGAGGAGAACATCTTTCAAACCTGTTAGTGTTAGTGTTTATCAGAAGAATCACTCAACACTCAGTCGGTTCCAATGCCAGTGCGGCCTTTATTGAGGCCAGCGGGGAGGAAGTCACAGCACTGGATCCAGGCTTCTCTCCGCCGAACAAAGAAACTCATCGATATTTATATGTTTTACAATATTTCTTTACAGTTACTCAGCCCACTTCGGCTGGACACAATCCAATCATAACGACTATAGATTACATATAGGTTTCTTTAACCCAATAGAATTTCCCTGATACCTCAGGAACTGCATGTTCGGGTTTTGTCAGCTCGGGCTGATTAATGACCTCGTTATGTGAGGCAGAATCTCCCCTTATCTCTTTTCCTTGGACTTCGGCTGTGTGAAATCACTGGTTCATTGTATCCAAGGCATTCCTGGTAGTGGGCCTCACAGGGTCATTGCTCGATCAGTCCCAGTTCATTACTTGACTAACGGGGTTCCCATCATGCTTGGGCAGCCATTTTATATGTGGCCGTTTTAAACTTATATGAGTTTAGATATATTCAGCAGGTGCCTAATGCCTACAACAAAACCCATCTTCCAGACCAAAAGTATGGGGGGGAGGGGGAGGTGATGGATGAAGCCCCCAATGTTATACTCACTTTGGAGGAGGTGCAGGTGCCGCCCATTGAGGTGCCAGGTCCTTTCCTGAGTGGTACAAGCGTTGGGACATTCCATGATTTCTCACAGTCCAAGGCTGGGGATTTCAGTGGTGTGCAGCGAGGCACACCCAGGGCCCCACCGTCCGAGGCTGCGGGTCCCAGTGGGATGCAGCAAGGCACACCCAGGGCCCCACCGGTCGAGGCAGCGGGTCCCAGTGGGATACAGCGAGCCACACCCAGGGTGAGGAGGGGAAGGAGAGCTCGCTCTCCTGAGGTGCAGGATCTAACAGATGTGGTTCAGCTGATGGCAATGAGTGCGGAGAGCATTGACCTTACGCAATCACTCCTGGACACCATCAGTGGGGTGGGCGATGAGGTATTGGGACTGTCAGGAGAAGTAACAACAATCTCACAAGAAATGGGAACGTTGTTCGGGAACATGAGGGAGCGAATATCGCAGGTAGTTGACACACTGTTGCTCAAAATGAGGGAGGGCATGTCACAGGTAGCTGATACACTGGTGGCGAACATGAGGGAGGGAATGTTGCTGGTAGTTGAGACACTGTCAGGACACATGAGGGAGGGAATGTCGGAGTTAGCTGCTGCAATAAGGGAACACGCCCAGACCCGGCGCCCATTGACAGAATCAACTGATCCTCCCACTATAATCCCCAGACTAGCCTCTGAAGAGGCCCAAGAGGTCTTCCACATTGCCGATTGCACCCCCCCCATCAAGAAGTGTACATTACCTGAGATGTTAGAAGGAATAAGCTTGGTACCAACCCGAGAAACGCTGTGCTACCGCCTGCGGGCAGGGGTGGAGTCACCAAGACCAAGCACAGCAGAACAAGGTGGAGGAGAGATGGGTGCAGCCTTTCTTTGCTGCTGTTGTTTTTATTGTTGTTACTGTTGTAACTGTTCTCAAATTAAAAGTTTTTTGTAAGTTTATAAGTTTAAAAGTTTTTAAGTGATCTTATAGTTTTTAAGTGATCTTAACTGAAAACCTTAAAGTTTGATACAAGAATATTTTTTATTAAAGTTAAGTTAAGTACAAACAAGTATTAAACTTTTGAAAGTAATATATTTTCTATTATAACTTCCATTATTTGTTTCATTATTAACACAACTTTTTGAAGTAAGGAAGAATCATTTCCATTATTTGTTCCATTAACACAACACAACATTATGGAACAGGTCCAAACAGTAAACACGGTCCATTTGGAATAGTTGTCACTGAGCCTAAAGGCAGCAAAGTGTTCACGGATGAGCTGCTGGCGCAAAGCTCGAGCAATCGTTAAAGGGACACAACGGCCCGCCCTCCTCCGTCGTCGTGTTCCGGGTTTGTTGCGTATGCAATAACTCAATAGCTTAGTACCGTGAACTCAATCAGGTGCGACCTGACTCTACTTTATTAGCTCTCAAAGTGAGGATTAAACATGGACGCTTTCTTTATATACAAGGGCTGCACGTGTGTGTCTGTGGCCCAATGACCTCCGACAGTCGCTCTCCCCGGTGGCAGGTAAAGCCAGGCATACATACATTACATCATTCCCCCCCCCCCCAAGATCTTGGTATCAGTCCTATTTACAAATTGAGACGGTCCGGGGCTTTCCACTCCCTAGTTGATCGTCTCAGTTCAATTCCAGATCTGGATGCACTTTCCGAGTCATTCATGACTTGAGGCTGGGTAGCCGATCTAATGGGAGTGGTAGTATCTATGTCGGGGATTGAAGGTCCAGATTCATTAACAACAGCAGGGTCTTCTGACGGCCGACTATGAATTGGTCGGTCATTGTTGGTGTCGTCTTCCAGCTGTTCCGGTTCGTCTGTGTGCCGCAATTTCATCTGATCAATGTGCCTCCTGCATGTTTGCCCATTAATGAGCCTGACAATAAGCACCCTGGTACCCTCCTTGGCCGCAACAGTGCCAGTGACCCACTTGGGGCCTTGACCATAATTTAGCACACACACAGGATCATTAATAGAAATGTCGCGTGACACGGCAGTGCGATCATGATACCACTGCTGATGTTGACGTCTGTTTTCGACGTGATCGTTAAGATCAGGATGGACAAGCGAGAGCCTAGTCTTAAGACCTCTTTTCATCAACAGTTCAGCAGGGGGACCCCGGTAATCGTGTGGGGTCTCGTCCTGTAACTAAGCAGTATGCGTGACGAGCAAGTCTGCAAAGAACCGTGAGTTACGCGTTTCAGGCTCTGATTGATGGTTTGGACGGCCTGTTCCTCTTGACCATTGGACGCGGGTTTGAATGGTGCTGACCTTACGTGCTTGATACCATTGAGTCCCATAAATTCTTGAAACTCCAAACCCGTGAAGCACGATCTGTTGTCGCTCACAACGATGTTGGGCAAACCATGAGTGGCAAACATGGTATGAAGGCTCTCAATGGTGGCTGTGGATGTGCTGGATGACATGATCACACATCCTATCCATTTGGAGTACACATCCACCATCACCAGAAATATTTTGCCCAGGAAAGGACTCGCATAGTCGATGTGGATCCTCGACCATGGTTTGGATGGCCACGACCACAGACTTAGTGGAGATTTCACTGGTGCATTGCTTAACTGCATGCAAGTGTTGCACTGATGCATACATGACTCCAAATCAGAGTCAATGCCAGGCCACCAAACGTGAGACCTGGCAATGACCTTCATCATCACAATACCGGGATGGGTACTGTGTAAATCCCGTACAAATCTCTCCCTGCCTTGGGCACAACAACACGATTACCCCAAAGCAAACAATCAGATTGAATGGATAGTTCGTCTTTGCGATGGTTGTAAGGTTTGGCCTCATCTCACACTTCCCTGGGAATGGCCGACCAATCACCACTAAGGACACAACGTTTTACAACCGATAAGATCGGATCCTGGCTGGTCCAGGTCCTAACTTGTTGAGCAGTGACAGGCGACCCTTCACTCTCAAAGGCATCCATGACCAACAGTAGGTCTGCGGGCTGTGGCGTTTCCACCTCCGGCATGGGCAACGGTAAACGGCTCATGCATCGGCACAATTCTCGGTGCCAGGTCTATGGCGAATGACATAATCATAGGCAGATAATGTCAGTGCCCACCTCTGGATGCAGGACGACACGTTGCTATTGATACCTCTATGCTCTGAAAACAAAGATATGAGCGGCTTGTGATCGGTTTCAAGCTCGAAACGAAGCCCAAACAGATACTGGTGCATCTTTTTAACCCCATATACGCAGGCTAAAGCTTCTTTCTCTACCATGCCATAGGCTCTTTCTGCTTTAGACATGCTTCTCGACGCGTACGCAATGGGTTGCAGTTTGCCCGACTCATTGGATTGTTGGAGCACGCAACCAACCCCATGTGATGAAGCGTCAGACCAATACTAAACGCTTGCACGGGTCATAATGTACCAGCAATTTGTTGGAACAAAGCAGATTTCTAGCCTTCTCGAAGGCGCTGTCTTGAGATACACCCCAAACCGTGAACTCAATCAGGTGTGACCTGACACTACTTTATTTGCTCTCAAAGTGAGGATTAAACATGGAGGCTTTCTTTATATACAAGGGCTCACGTGTGTTGTCTGTGGCCCAATGACCTCCAACGGTTGCTCCCCCTGGTGGCAGGTAAACCCAGGCATACATACATTACAAGGTTCAGGTAGTTGCATGGCTTCCTCGTCCTCCTCTTCCTCCTCATCATCTGCATCTCCCCCCTCATCATCAGCCACTCTCATCTCAGGTGGGTCTTCTACTACCAGCTGCTGCTGCCTCATGGTGGCTAAGTTATGCAGCATGCAGCACACAACAGTGAACTGACCGACAATCTCAGGGGAGTATTGCAAGTAGCCTCCGGAATGGTCCAGGCGTCGGAAACGCTGTTTCAAGGTGCCAATGGTCCTCTCTGTTATGCTGCGCCTCGCAATGTGCGACCTGTTGTATTCACGGTCAGCTTCCGTCAGATTATGCATAGGGGCGTCATGAGCCAGGTGGCGAGACCGTCCCCTTTGTCTCCCTTCTGGCTGCTGCTGAAACATGCCAGATATCGTGCTCACGCCTGGGATGCACGCATCATGGGTGCTCCCAGGATATCTTGTACCAACTGACATGATGCGATGCCTGTCGTCACATACGAGCTGCACATTAACGGAGTGGAAGCCTTTTCTGCTCCTGCACATCTCGGAATCCTCCAAAAGTGCTCGCAAGGCGATGCGGGTACAATCAATGCAGCCCTGTACCTTTGGGAAGCCAGCAATCCTGGAGAAGCCTACAGCCCTTTCACACCTTGCCTGGACGGTCATGGGGAACTTTATGTAGTCATTCCTCTGGGCATATAGTGCAGCAATCACCTGCTGAATGCAGATACGCGTTGCATGTTGAGAAATGATGCATACATCCCCAGTTGTGGTCTGGAATGATCCAGATGCATAAAATGAAAGTGCAGCTGTAATTTTCACTTCAACTGACAAAACAGTCGTCCTGATGCTTCGAGGTTGCAGTTCTGCTTTTACTAACTCACAGATCTCGGTTACAATTTATTTGCGGAAATGCAGCCTTCTGACACAGTATGCATCACTCAGGTGCAGGTATGAACGCCGGTCTCGATATACCAGATGTGGGTAAGGCCTCCTGCCCATCATCCTATGTGCTCTGAGGCTCCTCATGCGATAACGTCGAATTAGTCACCTCCTCCGCAGCACCGCCATGCAGAAGACTTGCACAAGGCATGGGCATTGTCAGTATTGCCCCCATGATTAAATTGTACCTTTGCAAGAAGCTCAAAACAGCAGGACCAGCTTCTTTGTTCTCTCTCTCCCCAAGGTCGCTGCCCTAGTAACGACCACACCCAGGTCTGCGCATGCGCAATAGACTTGCTTAGAATGGGAAGCTAAGCATTCAAATGAAGTCATTTGGGGCAACAAAGTCTAATGCAATTCTTTAATTTTAGATTTTTTTTCAAAGTACCATCCCACCATCGACCAAAAGTCTCCTCACTGGGCTCGAGGGTTGGCCGGAAGAATCGCTCCCTCGCCCGGACACGGGATCGCTCGGCTTCCACCACCTCCTCCCCCCCCCCCCCCTCCCCCGGCCAGGTTTCTTTTCTTTTGATGCTGTTGCATAGTGTAAGGTCTCTCATCTCTTCAGTTCAGCTTGCACACCCGACACCAGCCCCCCCCCCCCCCCACCCCGGGCTTCTTTTGAAGTCGAGCCCCTGTGTCCGGGCGAGGGATCGATTCTGCCAGCTGATGCTCCAACCCTCAAGCCCGGAGAGCCTCGTTCGATGGTGGCATGGCACTTTGAAGAAAATTCAAAATTAAAGAATTGCAATGGACTTCCATTTTCTCCGTTTTAAGTTTGAAAAAAATTAAGCTGCATGGTGCATATTTAATGTGTTCTTGACTCCCTCCAAAACTTTCCCTAAAAACAATGGCGTCTTTCTGCGCCAATTTTTTAATGTGCGCTGTTTTTTTTTTTCTTAAGTGCCCAGAAATTTTTTTGGGGGAGTGGTCACATACGCCGTCCTAGGAAAAATTTAAGTTGGCCAAACTTGCTTAAATCTGAAAAACTGACGCAGACATCAGATTATACCCCCTATGACGCAAAAAAAAACTAACCTAAAAAAATCGTAACTAACTGAGTGACGCCGGTGCACAATCTTTGGGGAAACTTGAATATTTTAATTTAGGCCCCAAAAAAACGGCGCAGATAACTGGGGAAAATTGAGCCCAACGGTTCAGGCCGATGACCTTTTGTCAGAACTGGAAGAAGTTGGAGACTTGCCAAGTTTTAAGCAAGTGCAGAGGCAGGGAAGGGCAGGAAAGAACAAAAGGGATTACATAGGACATACAGCACAGAAACAGGCCATTCGGCCCAACTAGGCCATGCCGGCGTTTATGCCTGTGATAGGCGATAGGGCAGGAAAGATTAAATGACAAAAGCGATGGTGCAAGGCAAAATGGGGTGGTAACGAGACAAGTAACTGAACAAAAAATGGGGTCTAGAGAAACGGTTACAGCAGAACAATCACTAGCTCCTGAGAAAATGAGAGCGGTGTGATCTCAAGCTGTTGAACTCAGCGTTGAGGCCGGATGACTGTGGTAGCTAATCGAAAGATGAGACACTGATTCTTGAGTTTACGTTGAGCTTATCTTTCAATTAGGCAAGATTAAGAAAGCATGAGGAAATGAGATTGAATGAAACATCAATGATAAAGATAAAATAACCTGTTCACTGGTTCTACTTGAACTTTGATTTTATTCATTTGATTAGCTTTTAACCACAGCTTTTATTACATTTTATTAAAACAATTACAGAGTAGGATAAGTACATGTTATTAGAATACATTTTTCATGCAGCAAGATTCCCCCATTGATTGAAAAGAATGTTGGTCAGGACAGAGTAATGACTATAAAGCAGCTATCCCGCTCTAAACTTCCTCCGTGAGCAAATCAGCACTCCTATAACTACAGGAGTTTGTCAATCTTACAGGAAATTGTACCTCATTTGCATACAGGAAACAATATGGTAACCACTAAAATAATTGGGTTTTCTCAAAATGGCTCCCGCTCATTCCCAGAACTTAAAATGGCTCGAGAATTTGTAATGCAACACAAGTGATGCAATTGAGTGAAATACGCTTAGTAATTTGTAGTTCTTTACTATTGAGCAACATGTAGTTATTCCCATGCCTTTAGGGGAATACAGATAAAAGTAAAAGAGGAGTATGATCGCGGGTTACCAGAATGTAGAGTAAAGCTCCGATCCTGATCGGAGACTAGTGCTCGATGAGAAACTGCACATCAGTAAATGACCCCTTGACCTGAACATTCACTGAACAGGATGTAATTTTTTTTTTTCAAGTTGGAAAATATTTCTTATTTTTTCCCTTTTGTGGTCTTGTCACACACCAAGTAGCAGCCGTCTCCAAGAGAAAGGAGGTGGCCTCTCTAGGCTTCTACCAAAGCAGCTGTATAACCAGGTGCTCAGAAGTAAACAGTCACATCCCTTTCCTATCTGTTGGGGGAAAACTAGCTTCTGTTTATCTCTTGAGTTGAAGCCAGTAGCCTGCGCAGCTTTGTTAATATACTCAGTGGCGAGCTTATCTGCTCATAATGGCGCTAATTACTGGATGCCTTTTGTTCCTCTTTCTCTTCTAGGTACAGTCGCTATGGATCTACAGAATACAGAGTGTCAACCCTCCAGTGGCACAACTTTGACCTTGCCGACGGAAAATGGAGCCAGAGAGAGAAGGCCCAGCATTGCGCCTGTCCTTGAGATTGCTGACACTGCCGCCATTTTGCCATGTGACCTCTTAAGCGACCAATCAGAGGATGAGGCAAATCCATCTGATGATGAGAGCCTACCTGCCCCCGAGTGAGTAGCCGCCTTAACGATGAATTTGAATGAATGACTGCATTAGCTTGTTGATAGATTGGTTGTGTTTACGCTTGTGTTTATTTTGATTTCCGCGGTGGTGGAGGCAGGGAGGGAGGTGCAATTTTATAAATGGTGTGACTGCTGCCAATGGCCGGAAGCTGCACAGAAGCGTACTGTAAGACTTATCTTCATTAAGACAGGTTTTAGCCTTTAAGATTTACAGATTTCAGACTTGAAACAAAAAAAAAACAACACAGACTCAGGATGTTTCATTTTCTCAGCCTTATCCAAGGGTTGTCTTTACTTAAAATAATTAAAATAATACAAACAATTTACAACAGCATCAAATGCACGATTAGCCCACGCCAACCTCTCCCTATTAATATCCTTCTTAACAGTTAAAATTGCCAATCCCCTAAGTGATTAAAGGAAACAAAGACACTCGCACCAGACCATGGTCAACTATTGTAAGACTTAACCCCCTGATTCTCTTGGCAACTGACCAGGTTGCCAGTTCTCTTGACTGCAGTGGCCAACCTCACACGTTACAGCCATTTTATACTGTTTTACTGGATGTTTGCCCAATGTGTACGCATTGAAACAAAGCGACAATATTTCACGATGAATAGGACTTTCATTCTCTTATCTCCCAGACAGTCTTTTTTTTTTCACAGTTCCCAAACAAGTCTTTTGCAGCTGTGAGCTTTTTTAAAAACTCATGAGAAAGTCTTTTGACTTTGCACAGCATTTTGGGTCATTAGAAATGGTCAAGTCAGTTTCAGCCATCCTGAAGCAGTTTGCAAGCACAGTTATTAGCAGAAAAATGAGACGAAAATAAAATGCTGCAGTCTTACAGTACTATACATTAATCTGGAACTGGAGGCACGATCTATCCATTTCCACAGAGCCCGCGCCCTCCCCAGCATTTAAAAATGTTTTTACCGACCCTGCTCCCATAACGAACCGGAACCGTGCTTGTGCAGAATGCGTCCGGTTCATTGCCAGTTGTTGCATCCTTTTATAAAACCATAGATCCCTGCTGATGTGTTGAATGCAGTCATCCAATTGAGGGAGTCAGGTGGGCTGAATCACCAAAACTGCCCAAGTTCATCATCCGATACCTGAGATCAGAGTGTTTTACTTTGCTCCCTGGATAACAGTTTATTTCCCCCAGCGCTTCTCTATCATCATCGTCATAGGAGGTCCCTCAAAACGAGGATGACTTGCTTCCACTCCAAAAAAAAAGAATGCGTTCACAGGTATTTCAAATGAAGAACCCGAACTACATCCTGAAGGGTGGAAGATGCCTGTGCGTGGATTTCTTTTAACGTGTGGTGGCCGTTGTACTCCAGCCACCACACGGGCTTGACAGAGCTAGATCTTGGTCCAGTGGCAAGGATTCTCCAAGACAACTGGACACCTGCTCTGCTGCACAGACCTAGTGCGCACACATATCGCAGTGTGGGCTGGCCTGTGCTGCCCTTGGGCCCTTGGCCCCGAACTCGCGCCTCCCCTGGGCCTGAATCACATCCCTCCACAGTCTCTCGCAGCTCCTTCGCCCCGATCTCGCCGCTCCTGCTGTATCTGCCCACGCTCCAATCACCAACCTGGACCTTGCTGACGTCACTGTTCGCTGCCGTTGTCCTCCTGCACCAGCTCGCGCTGTACCTTGCCGTGGCATGCTTCCACGCCGCTCCCAGGCCGCCGCACGCCGCTCCTTTTATGGCCCCGACCTGCCGCTGATGGTCTCTCGCAGGACCTGCTGACTGCCCCCCCCCCCCCCATATTCAACATAAGTGCCATTGGCCCATTTGATCTCATCATCCCAAAATACCAACCTTGCTGCATTCTCGTCACAGCCACTAGCTGTGCTGCAAGTGAGAGCTTCAGCTAAAAGGTGAATAGGATTTATGTCAGTGCGAAAAGGTATAGAGTGCGCATGTATTTGATCACAAGGCAGTTTTAAAGTTTGACGGTGTTGCTTATTTGCAGTGCGAATGACCAGTTTAACTGCACTGGTCGGAGTAAGTTACGCATCCCAAGCCACGGTGCCGAAATTGCCCCGCGCTGGGTTTGGGGGGATGTCAATTCGAATCAACCGATATTTTAGTGGCGCCGACACCCTCCCTGGTCCCGCGTCCCGCGGGGCAATTTCTCCTGAGGGGGCGCCAAGGGGTCAGCGCGGGGTGATGAAGGGGTCAGCACGCACGGTGATCACGTCGTTGCCGTGCCAATACGCTAATCGCGGGGCGCGGCGCAAATCACTTTTCGCTGACGGAGCCAATTCCGAGGGGGGGGGGGAGGGGGCTCTGGCTGCTGCTGCGTTCGGGTGAAACCCCTTCAATGCCCTGAGAGTGCTTCCCGCAGGCGCTAGCGGGCCTTTCTGAGGTGGGCAATGTCAGCCCCCCCACGTCTCTGAGTTGTGCTACCCTGCCAGTCCATGGCATTGTCTATATTCCAATCTCCAAATAATTTCATGTTGCAAACATATTTGCTGGGGTTTGTTTTATGCAATGTGCACAATACTACAAAAAAAAAAATCACAAGGGGAGCCTGAGCTGAATAAGGAACGTTCCAGTAAAGCATTTATTGTCAAGCGCAGACCCCCTGAGAGATGGTATACCTCCAGGGGAAAACCCTCCCAAGGATCTTTCATACTAGCTTGCAAATAATCCTACATTGTTCCTGATTTAATCATCATATAACTGCCGCTATTAAGATAGAGGAATGAGACCGGAGAATCCCATTGAAAAATTCATGGCTAATGTGCTGACTGTGTTCAAGTATGTTTTTGTTAATCTAAAATACTCCTGTTCCATTTGCAGAAAATTGTCACTTTAATCAAATATCTCCACGGTGAGAAAAAGTTTTTTTTTTGGCTAAGTTGCAGTTTTGTCCAGAGAACTGAAGAAAGAATTTGTGACGAAGCGAGACTGGTCCAGTGTGGTACATTATAGGGCCACCGCAACATAGATTGGGAAATTGACATCACACTGCTCACTGTGTCTCCACAAGGACAGGTGCACCACCGTTAGTGTCCTCGATCAGGCCAACATCCCCAGCATCGAAGCACTGACCACACTCAACCAGCTCCGTTGGGCGGGCCACATTGTTTGCATGCCCGACACAAGACTCCCAAAGTAAGCGCTCTACTCGGAACTCCTACACGGCAAGCGAGCCCCAGGTGGGCAGAAGAATCGTTTCAAGGACACCCTCAAAGCCTCCTTGATAAAATGCAACATCCCCACCAACACCTGGGAGTCCCTGACCAAAGACCGCCCTAGGTAGAGGAAGAGCATCTGGGAGGGCACTGAGCACCTCGAGTCTCGTCGCCAAGCGCAGGCAGCAGAAGGAGTGTGCAGCAAACCAGACTCCCCACCCACCCTTTCCTCCAACGACTGCCTGTCCCACCTGTGACAGAGACTGTAATTCCCGTATTGTACTGTTCAGTCACCTAAGAACTCACTTTTAGAGTGAAAGCAAGTCTTTCTCAATTTCGAGGGACTGCCTCTGATGATGATGATGGTGAATGCAAACCCATGAGCAGCACATGCGTGATTTCCCAACATGCAAGACTTGTTGGTGGCATGAATCCGGAAATTTACTGTTTGTAGTCAGCAAGCGAAAAACTGTTCGCTTGAAATGCCAACATGGGAACTGCAACAATTTACAAGAAAATCTGTCTGATGGAGTTTCCGTTATTTAGATCAATAACTCGCAGCTTAGGGAATTTGGTCGTGATTTATGCTTCTTTCTCCCAACAAATGTGCATCAATGTGTGATGATACAGTTTGCCGATCATGTTGATGCTACAATTCCTCAGCTGCTGAATAATTAGAAAGGTAAAAATCAGGAAGTTGGGGATGAACAGAGGAATAGGAATAGGCCATTGAGCCTCTCAAGCCTATTCCACTATTCCGTGAGATTTGGATTATATGCCATTATCTACATAGGATATATACGGCACAGAAACAAGTCATTTGGCTCAACCAGTCCATGCCGGCATTTATGCTCCAATCGAGCCTCCTTCCGACTTTCCTCGTCTAAATCTATCAGCATAACCCTTTGTTCCCTTCTCCCTCATATACTTGTCCAACCTCCCCTTAAAAGCATCAATACTATTTGCCTCAACTACTCCCTGTGGTAGCGAGTTCCACATTCTCACCACTCTTTGGGTAAAGAACTTTAATACGAACATAAAAACATAAGAAATAGGAGCAGGGGTAGGCAATTTGACCCCTCGAGCCAAGATTGTGACTGATCTGATCATGGGCTCAGTTTCACATAACCCTTATTCCCTTATCGTTCAAAAATCTGTCTATCTTCGCCTTAAATATATTCAGTGACCCAGCCTCCACAGCTTTACAACCCTCTGAGAGAAGAAATTCCTCCTCATCTCAGTTTTAAATGGGCGTCCCCTTATTCTGAGACTATGTCCCCTAGTTTTAGTTTCCCCTATGAGTGGAAATATTCTCTCTGCATTCACCTTGTCGAGCCCCCTCATTATCTTATATGTTTCGATAAGATCACCTCTCATTCTTCTGAAGTCCAATGAGTATAGGCCCAACCTACTCAGAAGACAACCCACTCATCTCCGGAATCAACCTAGTGAACCTTCTCTGAACAGCCTCCAATGCAAGTACATCCTTCCTTAAATACGGAGACCAAAACTGTACGCAGTACTTTAGGTGTGACCTCACCAATACCCTGTACAGTTGTAGCAGGACTTCTCTGCTTTTATACTTTATCACCCTTGCATAAAGGCCAACATTCCATTTTCTTCTGAATTCCCTATTGGATTTCTTGGTGACTATCTTATATTGATGGCTTCTAGTTATGCTCATTCCCACAAGTAGAAACATTTTCTCCATATCCGCTTGATCAAAACCTTTCATAATTTTAAAGACCTCTATTAGGTCACCGCTCAGCCTTTTTTCAAGAGAAAAGAAACCAATCCTGTTCATCCTTTCCCGATATGTATACCCTCGCATTTCTGGTATCATTCTTGTAAATTTTCTCTGCACCCTCTCCAGTGCCTCTATATCCTTTTTATAATATGGTGACCAGAATGCGATAGGGGAATCTCAGCTAAGTCATTAATAGTCGAGGCTTGAACACAGATCCCTGCGGGACACCTCTTGTCACCTCCTGCCAATTTGAGTACCTACCTGTAAAGTCCTGTCCCTGTAGTACAGATTCACACGAGGCACATACTGAAGTCAAGGTCACTCAGGACCTGCACCTTTATTTCACAGCTCTGGAATGCCACACTTGCCTGAGACCTATCCTTATATACCTGTCTGGGACAGGTATCCAGTGTCTCCTGCAAGTGCATCCCTGGTGGTAAGGTAAGCTAGTGGTTACAGGTCATCTCTAGTTACAGTCATGTATAGCATGGTAAGATACAGTTATGTACAGTAATGTGAGATACATGACATCACACTCCCCCAAAGTCTTATTGTCTTTATAGGTTCAGTCTCTCAGGTGGTCTACGCTCTCGCGTGGAGCGTCTTAGTTGTGGTTCAGTTGTTTGCCTTGGTGCCTGTTGTTCTTTCGGTGTGATTGCTGGTATCTCACCTGGGCTGTCTGTTTCGTTCAGTATGATTGTTGGTGTCTCGCCTGGGCTTTCTGTTGGGATTGCCCTTTCCTCAGGTTGTTCCCTCTGTCTGTCCACCAGGTGTGGTATGAGTTCCTCATTGTAGTCTGCCTCTGGTTCAGCAGTGTTGTTGGTAAATCTACTTTTGACTTGGTCTACATGCCTCCGGCAGGTTTGGCCATTGTCCATTTGTACCACCAGTAGCCTATTTCCTTCCTTGCCTGTCACTGTCCCTGCAAGCCATTTGGGACCCCGGCCATAGTTTAGCGCAAACACTTTGTCCCCTATCTCATTCCACCTCCCCCTCGAATTTCGGTCATGGCATTCTGTTAGCTTACAGCGCTTTGCCTCAACGATTTCATGCATGTCTGGGAGGATTAATGAGAGCCTTGTCTTTAAGGTCCGTTTCATTAATAGTTGCGCGGGGGGAACCTCAGTCAATGAATGCGGACGAGATCTGTAAGCCAGCAGCAGTCGCGACAGGCGGCCCTGCAGCGTGGGACCTTGGATTTTGAGCATGCCTTGTTTAATGATCTGCACTGCTTGCTCCGCCTGGCCATTGGAGGCCAGCTTGAACGGTGCCGTCTTAACGTGATTTATGCCGTGGTCACATAAAATCTTGGAATTCTGCGCTGGTGAAGCATGGACCATTATCACTGACCAATATGTCAGGAATGCCGTGTGTTGTGAACATGGTTCCAAGGCTCTCCACAGTGGTTGATGTGGTGCTCGAGTTTAAAATGGTGCATTCGATCCACTTAGAAAATGCATCTACAACTACAAGGAACACTTTGCCCATGAATGGGCCCGCATAATATACGTGCACCTGCGACCACGGTTTGGTGGGCCAGGGGCTAAGGGGGGCCTCCCTGGGAGCATTACTGAGTTGGGCACAAATGGTGCACCGTCGGACGCGGAGTTCCAAGTCCGCGTCAATGCCAAGCCACTAGATGTGGGATTTGGCTATAGCCTTCATGAAAACGATCCCCGGGTGCTCGCGGTGGAGCTCCCGGACAAATGCCTCTCTGCCTCGCAGAGGCATAACTACTCGGCTGCCCCACATCAGGCAGTCTGCTTGTAGTGACAGCTCATGCATGCGCCTATGGAAAGGTTTGATCTCCTCGGGGCAGGCATCGTGAGCCTCTGCCCAGTCACCGGTTAGGACACATCTTTTTACTAGGGATAACGTGGGGTCACTAGTCGTCCAGGCTCTGATTTGGCAAGCTCTCATGGGCAAACCTGTGGACTCAAAGGCATTGATTGCCATGACTATCTCACAGTCCTGTTCATCAGATCCTCCCGTGGTCGCCAGGGGTAGACTGCTAAGCGTGTCGGCACAGTTGTCTGTGCCTGGTCTGTGCCTTATGGTGTAATCGTAAGACGCCAGCATGAGTGCCCACCGTTGAATGCGCGCCGAGGCGTTGGTATTTATTGCCTTGCTTTCGGATAGTAGGGACGTGAGGGGCTTGTGGTCGGTTTCTAACGCGAACTTGGCCCAGAAAAGGTATTGGTGCATCTTTTTGACACCGTACATGCACACGAGCGCCTCCTTCTCCACCATTCCGTATCCGCGCTCCGCCCGCGAAAGTGACCTGGAGGCATAAGCTATGGGTTGTAATTTACCCGCACTATTAACATGTTGTAAAATGCACCCGACCCTGTACGCTGACGTATCACATGTAAGAACTAGCTTTTTACCTGGATCAAAGAAAGCTAAAACACTGTTGGAACATAGAAGGTTGTGTGCCTTATTGAAGGCACGTCCATGGGCGTCCCCCCAAAACCAATCACACACCTTTCTGAGTAGCACATGGAGAGGCTCCAGCAGCGTGCTTAAGTTCTGCATAAAGTTCCCAAAGTAATTGAGTAGCCCGAGAAAGGTGCACAGTTCCTGGGTGCCAGGCGAATTGCTTCGGTTTTGGATTCTGTTGGGCGGATTCCATCAGTGGCAATCCTTCTGCCCAAAAATTCAACCTCAGGCGCGAGCAACAGGCACTTGGATTTCTTAACTCTGAGGCCGACCCGATCCAACCGCTTTAGTACTTCCTCCAAATTGCGGAGATATGAGTCGGTGTCCCTGCCCGTGATAAGTATGTCGTCTTGAAATACAACCGTCCCCGGGATGGACTTGAGCAGACTCTCCATGTTGTGCTGGAATATAGCAGCTGCCGACCTGATGCCGAAAGGGCATCGATTGTACATGAAAAGGCCTTGATGTGTGTTGATGGTGGTGAGTAGCTTGGACTCATCGGTCAATTCTTGCATCATATACGCAGATGTGAGGTCTAGTTTTGAGAAAAGCTTTCCTCCAGCCAATGTGGCAAATAAGTCCTCCGCTCTGGACAGCGGGTATTGGTCCTGTAGGGAGACTCTGTTTATGGTAGATTTGTAGTCCCCACAGATTCGTACAGATCCATCAGGCTTCATGACTGGGACGATGGGACTTGCCCAGTCGCTAAATTCCACGGGTGATATAATGCCTTCCCGCAGAAGCCTGTCTAGTTCGTGTTCAATCTTTTCCCTCATCACATAAGGCACAGCTCTAGCCTTGTGATAGACCGGTCTAGCATCCTGTGTGATGTAGATTTTGACTTTAGCCCCTTTGAAGGTGCCCACATCTGGCTGAAAGAGATGTTCAAATCGACTTAGAACTGTTGAGCAGGAGGTCCGTTCCTCTGACGACATGGCGTGAACATCATCCCATTTCCAATTTAGTTTTGCCAGCCAGCTTCTCCCTTTCAGTGCTGGGAGATCTCCGGGGACAATCCACAGGGGAAGTCAGTTCACTGTCCCTTTGTGTGTGACTGAGAGCATGGCGCTGCCAAGGACTGGGACGATTTCTTTGGTATAGGTCCTTAGTTTGGTGTCGACCCTTGTGAGTTTTGGTCTGTCTCTTTTGTGCGGCCACAGCTGTTCAAATTGTTGAGCACTCATGAGAGATTGACTCGCTCCCGTATCCAGCTCCATGTTGACGGGTATCCCGTTGAGTAGGACCTTCATCATTATTGGAGGCATCTTGTTGTAGGAGCAGTGGCCATTGATCGTGTTGATCCGCTGTACATCGGTGTCCTGGGTACTGTCCCCACCGTCTTCTGGTCCGCTTTCCGACCCTTCCGATTCGTATACCAGCCGAGCTGCTGTTTTTCTGCACATGCGGGCCAGATGCCCTGTATAGTCGCAGTTTCTGCAAACGGCATGCTGAAATCGACACCCCCTTGACGAGTGCCCACCCCCACAGACCGCTTCCATTGTTTCCAAAGAATGAGCTGCGTCTGGCTGATCTCTCTTGAGCTTCTCTCAGTTTGTAGTTGATTGCTCGCATTGTGGGTTGATGAGGTGTGAACGGCCGTTCCTGTGGCCCTTGATGGCTTCTGGTGCCACTGCCTGCTGTTGCAGGCCTGCTCTCCTGCCTTTGTCTGTGTGTGGGGGTAGCGGCTTGTTTCACGCTGTGAACCCCTTGTTCCGATGTTTCGTTAGTTGTCGTACCCGCAGTGTAGATCAACCTCGTTTCTTCTTCTCCTGCCAAGAATGTCTGTGCAACCAGTGCTGCTGCCTCTAGGGTCAAGTTCTTGGTTTCTATGATCTTTCGGAATATGCCTGCGTGGCCTATTCCTTCAATAAAAAAGTCTCTCAGTACTTCTCTCCTTAGTTCATCGGAGAACTCACATAAGCTAGCCAACCTCCGAAGTTCCGCCACGAAGTCGGGTATGCTCTGGCCCACACAGCGTCTGTAGTTGTAGAACCTATGTCTGGCCATGTGTAGGCTGCTCGCTGGCTTCAGGTGGTCTCTTACCAGTGTGCTCAACTCTTCAAACGACTTGCTTGCTGGTTTCTCGGGTGCCAGCAGGTCCTTCATTAAAGCATATGTTTTTGAGCCACAGCTGGTCAAGAGATGGGCTCTTCTCTTGTCTGCCTTGTCATCGCCTAACCAGTCTTTGGTTACAAAGCTTTGCTGGAGCCTTTCTATAAAGTCCTCCCAATTATCTTCAGCATTGTATTTTTCATCTGAGCCATTGCTCGCCATTCTGTAATTCCGTAACTTGTCGCCACTGTAAAGTCCTGTCCCTGCAGTACAGATTCACACGAGGCACATACTGAAGTCAAGGTCACTCAGGACCTGCACATTTATTACACAGCTCTAGTATGCCACACTTGCCTGAGACCTGTCCTTATATGCCTGTCTGGGACAGGTATCCAGTGTCTCCTGTAAGTGCACCCCTGATGGTAAGGTAAGCTTGTGGTTACAGGTCATCTCTAGTTACAGTCATGTATAGCATGGTAAGATACAGTTATGTACAGTAGTGTGAGATACATGACACTACCCATAATCCCGACTGCCTGGCTCCTGCCACTCAGCCAATTTCCCAACCCGGTCAATAATTTGCCCTCAATTCCGTGGACTTCCACCTTAGCTAATAGTCTCTTATGTGGGACTTTATCAAATGCCTTCTGGAAGTCCATATAAATAACATCCATAAACATTCCCCTGTCCACTACTTTAGTCATCATCTCAAACAATTCAATCCGGTTTGTCAGGCATGGCCTATCTTTCACAAAGAATGAGATTCCTTTAGTGCTGTAACTTCCCGAAACCAAAATGCAGCAGATTCCATTTCAATAAAATCCATTCTGAAATTGTCTTATACATCAGGCATTCTTGCCAAGTCCTTGCCTGGATCCCAGTTGAAATGAAAGTTCAACGTACAGATTTTTTGCAGCAGTCGTCTACTTTGCTCCCTTGCATTGCTGAATAACAATTTATTTCCCCCCCGGTGCTGCTTTATAGGCAGCTGCTGACCCCACAGCTGACATAAGATGGGTGAAGATGTCCCCTTGGCCCGTTTGATTTGAGCCTTCCAGAATATCTATCTTACTGCATTCTCATCACAGTATCTGGCTACGTTTTAAAGTGAGAGGTTCAGCTAAAAGGGGAATAGAATTTATGTCAGTGTGAAAAGGTTTAAAGTGTGCGTGTGATGACAGAGATGTTTTAAAGTTTGATGATGCTGGTTATTTTCTGTTTGAATTGCCAATTTATTGACACTGGTTATATTAAGTTACTCGTCCCTACACCATGTCTCTGAATTGTGTCTCCCTCTTTCCAATCTGCATCCTCCCATTCCAAACTGATTGATCTATAGTATGAGCGGGTTGTCCCATGAGGAGAGATTGAGTAGAATGGGCATGTATACCCTCTGGAATTTAGAAAAATGAGAGATGATCTCATTGAAACGTATAAAATGAGGGGTCTAGACAGAGTAGACAGAGAGAAACTGTTCCAATTGGCGGAATGGTCGAGAACCAGAGGGCACAGCTTTAAGGTGACTGGCAGAAGAAGCACAGGCGACAGGAGAAAAAGCTTTTTTATGCAGCGAGTGGTTAGGATTTGGAATGCACTGCCTGAGAGAGTGATGGAGGCAGATTCAAACATGTCTTTCAAAAGGAAATTGGATAAGTACCTGAAGGAAAAAAAAATTGCAGGGCCGTGCGGAAAGGGCGGGGGAGTGGGACGAGCTGAGGTGCTCTTGCAGGGAGCCGGCATGGGCTCGACGGGCCGAATGGCCTCCTTCTGTACTGTAACCTTTCTATGATAAGTTGAATGGCCACTTGCGCTCTGGTTTCCATGATTTCTGCATCTAGCAAAATGAGGAAACCTCGCTCCGAATGATTTTTTTCCCCTTGTTTTCCGTTTGCATTTCAACCCATTTATGCGACGGTTTGACCTGAACAAACATTAATTAGATTTGCCCACGGGCATCGTAATTCAATGCTGAAATGTGCGGCAATCATCACGACCTGTGGGAGATGTTGTTTGATGGAGCTGACTGCACTTGTAGCATGAATCATTTATTTCCTTGCAATTTACAACTTACAATGTTCATTTTCATCATAAAGCAATTTGTAGGTCAGGACTGTTTCAATATGTGGTTGCTCCTACATATAGAGTTTAATTAGTCCATAATTAGTTGGCAGATAAAAAGCTTTGATGCTGATTTTTTTTTAAAGCTGATTTATTGACTCTTTGCATTTTGTGGTTTTGCCGAGAGTTGAATCACAATCTGCATCACTTATCGAGTTTCATCGTAAGGAATTATGAGCCCCAGACACGACTGCAGTTGAAGGTTAGCACACTGTACAGTCTTAAGAAGCTGAGCTTAGACAGTCAGTGTAGAACTGAGACAAATGCAGCCACACGATTCTTTCTCAATCTACAGGTGGAACACCTCTGGTCCGGAGCACCCTCGGGACCTGACCGGTGCTGAACCAGAGAATTTTCCGAACCATGGGAGGTCAGGATATGACTGCACCGACACACCCTACATAAGCATATGCCTAGCCTAGGCTTACCGGTACTGTAGGGTGCTGCTCACCGCTCTCCTGGGCTAACTTTAACACTCTTCTATCTGTATCTGTCCGTTTGTGTTTTGCTCTTTGGGCATTTTGCTTGATAAAAGTGACTGCTGATAATAGCAGAGAAACTCTCTGTTAATGAGGCCCATTGTCTCCAGACATAAAATGGCATGATCGCTGAAATACCTCGGGATGGAGTTTGCCCATCTACAGGCGTGGGAGAAGGTGGCCGAAAGTGCCGGACCACGGACGTTTCCGGACCAGAGAGTCGCGGACCAGAGAAGCTCCAGGTGTATCTGTTTTACATGGAGTATTGTGTTTTTCGTGTGACATTCATGCCACATGAAAAAATGGCATTCGTGTTAGTGCTCTCTTCCCCCACTGAAAATAATGATAGTACAAGTAGGCATGGTGAGAGTTCTTTGATGGCCTTTGCATTACCATTGTTGTCTGACAGGGAAACACACTTCAGAAGAAGCCACGATTAAACTGTGTAGACCACACATTGGCCCCAAGTTTCGCCATGATTTTCTCCTGATTTTTAGGAGCAACTGGTGTAATAGAAATTGGAATTCTCGTCATTTAGTTTGCTCCAGTTCTAGTCAGTTAGAACAGTTTCACTTTGGAACAGAATTTTTTTTCAAAAGAGGGCGTGTCCGGCCACTTACGCCTGTTTTCAAAGTTTCGTCAGTGAAAACTTACTCCAAACTAACTTAGAATGGAGTAAGTGAAGATTTTTGTACGCTCAAAAAAACCTTGTCTACACTTTGGAAAATTAGGCGTAGGTTACAAATCAGGCATAGGGAATGGGGGGGGGGGGGGTTTAAAGGGAAGTTTACAAACAGATAAATACATCAATAAATCAACCAATAAATGAATCAAAAAAAATGAATAAGAAATAATTTTTTTTTAAATCAATAAATAAAACATTTTCTACTTACCGAC